>NC_046665.1:51013138-51052660 GCF_010883055.1 Belonocnema kinseyi
GCGAGCCCCGTGCTCCCGTGCCGCATCTATGCTTATAATATCTTTGACGAAGTGACGGACAAGTTTGGAATTGGAAAAAGCCCCTAGCGCCGCCACCTTCCTTTTGCGAAAAAGTCGCAACTTGTTAAATAGTTTAACTCAGATCATGGACATAGGAAACACGGGACTAGGCATGCCATCCTAACTTGGCGAGCGGGGTTGAATTCACGGGAGGGGGGAGAATTCCATGAGTGGGGAGAGCCACCATCTTACCATGTATGTCGCGGGACATCAAAAGATGGCGGACCTCCCCCTCATTGCATCACCCCCACAATGGCATGTCTAGTCCCTTGTTTCTTATGTCCCTGACTCAGATCAACAGCTCTGAATACTCAGTCGGTAACACGTTTTCAGTGATATTTAACTAGAATACTTGACATTTTTAGTCAAGAAGAAAAATTTTTAAAGAAGGAGATTAACTTTCAAAGAAAAACATCAAGTTCTACAAAAAAATATTTTTTTTAAGATACGTGGATTTTAAATGAAACAGTTGAATTTTTAATTAAAAGAGGCAATTTTTCAGCCAAATGGTCGAATATTGAAACCAAAGTATTACTATTCTACAAAAAAGATTTTTCAAAAAATACATTATTTTTTAAACTAAATACTTCAATTTTGAACTAAAGAATATCATTTTTCAACAACAAAAGGAGTAGTTAAATTTTTAGTTGGAGAAATTAATTTTCAACCAAACTAATGAATTTTCAACGAAAATACCGAATCCTCAACTAGAATAATTAAATTTGAAATAAAAAAATTAGTTTTAAACTACAACAATGAATGTCCAAATGAAATAGTTGAACTTTCAACTAATTCGACAAATTTTTAAATAAAAATGTTAATTTTTTAACCAAAAATTGAATAATTACATTTGCAGTCAACAAAAAAAAGAATGTTTAACCAAACAAATGCTTTTTTTTACTAAAATTATGGAATATTCAACCGAAATAGTATTTTCATTTTTAATTAAAGAAAAAAATTGTTTTCTACAAAAAAAAGAACAAATTTTCCATAAAATAGCTCATTTTTTAAGGAAATAAATCAATTTCGCATATAAATGATGAATCTTCAATAAAAAAAATTAAAATTTTGATGGAAAGAGTTTCTTTTTCAACCACGCAAATTTATTTATAACATAAAAGATAAATTTTTATATAAAATGATGAATATTTAACTGGAATACTTGAATTACCAACCGGAAAGAAGAATTTTTAAACGATGAGATTAACTTTCAAAGAAAAAAATCATTTTCTACCAAAACAAGTAGGTTTTAGATTTAAAAAAGTCGATTTTCCAACAAAAAAGTAGGTTCTTTAAAACAAAATACTTGAATTTTGAGCGAAATAAATTAGTCTTCGATTAAAAAAGACAAATAAGAATCCAACCTGTTAAATTTTCAGTTCAAAAAAACAAAATTAAGTTTAATAAAAATTCATCTTTTTTTTTTGTTATAAATAAATTGTCTTGGTTGAAAAATAAACTCTTTTTATCAAAATTAATGTTTTTATTGAAGACTAGCTGTGCCCTGTGGCGGCGGCTTTGCCGCCGCGGAGTAAAGTATACTTTTTATTGCTGTTTTTCAATTAAGAATTGGTCGTACCAACTCAGAAACCTTCGTGGACTCATGCACTTAAAATGGAAATACTATTCCAGCTGAATATTCCATAATTTTAGTAAAAAATTCATTTGTTTGGTTAAACATTCTTTTTTTTTTACTGAAAATGTAATTATTGAATTTTTTGTTGAAAAATTATCTTTTTTATTTCAAAATTCGTCGAATTCGTTGAAAGTTCATTTGAAGATTCATTGTTTTCGTTTACAACTAATTTTCTATTTAGAATTTATTTATTCTAGTGGAGGACTCAGCATTTTAGTTGAAAATTCATAAGTTTGGTTGCAACTTAATTTCTCCAACTGAAAATTTAACTATTCCTTTTGTTCTTGAAACTGGATATTTTTTGTTCAAAATTGAAGTATATAGTTCAAAAATTAACGTATTTAAAAAAATCTTTTTTGTTGATTTAAGCCTTGCCATAAATCCGGGCATTTTTTTACCAAAAACGTGCAGTAATGCTGGCTTCAGATGACTCTGGTATGCGAAACTCGGAAACGATTAGTGGTATCAAATTCTTCTTTGCGCAGGAATTTAGTGCTAATTAAGTGCTCTGGATTTGTGCTATTCAAAAAACCCGGGCACTTTTTTTCCAAAAACGTATAGTAATTCTGACTTCATTTGACTCTGGTATGCGAGACTCGGAAACTATTAGTGGTATCAAATTCTGATTTGCACAGGAATTTAGTGCTAATTAAGTTTTCTGGCTTTGTTCTAAGTAAAAAGCCCGGGCGCTTTTTTTTACAAAAAATGTGTAGTACTACTGGCTTCAGGTGACTGGTATGTGAAACGCGGAAACTATTTTTGGCTTCCAATTCTCCATTTTTGGTTAAAAAAAAGTGCCCAGATTTTTTGCTTTTTAAAAATACAAAGCACTTAATTAGCACGAAATTCCTGCGCCAAGGAGAATTTGATACCACTAATAGTTTCCGAGTTTCACAACACCAGAGTCACCTAAAGCCAACATTACCACACGTTTTTGGTAAAAAAAAGTGCCCAGATTTTTTGCTTAGCACAAATCCAGAGCACTTAATTAGCACTAAATTCCTGTCCAAATAAGAATTTGATACCACTAATATTTTCCGAGTATCACATACCAGAGTCACCTGAAGCCAGCATTACTGCACATTTTTTGTAAAAAATAATAGTGCCCGGGCTTTTTGCGTAGCACAAATCCAGAGCTCTTAATAAGCACTAAATTCCTGTCCGGATAAGAATTTGATACCACTAATATTTTCCGAGTTTCACATACCAGAGTCACCTGAAGCCAGCATTACTGCACATTTTTTGTAAAAAATAATAGTGCCCAGGCTTTTTGCGTAGCACAAATCCAGAGCTCTTAATTAGCACTAAATTCCTGTCCGAATAAGAATTTGATACCCCTAATATTTTCCGAGTTTCACATACCAGAGTCACCTGAAGCCAGCATTACTGGACATTTTTTATAAAAAATAATAGTGCCCGGGATTTTTGCGTAGCACAAATCCAGAGCTCTTAATTAGCACTAAATTCCTGTCCGAATAAGAATTTTATACCACGAATATTTTCCGAGTTTCACATACCAGAGTCACCTGAAGCCAGCATTACTGCACATTTTTTGTAAAAAATAATAGTGCCCGGGCTTTTTGCGTAGCACAAATCCAGAGCTCTTAATTAGCACGAAATTCCTGTCCGAATAAGAATTTTATACCACTAATATTTTCCGAGTTTCACATACCAGATTCACCTGAAGCCAGCATTACTGCACATTTTTTGTAAAAAATAAAAGTGCCCGGGCTTTTTGCGTAGCACAAAGCCAGAGCACTTAATTAGCACTAAATTCCTGCACAAAGGAAAACATGTTATCATGAATAGTTTTCGAACTTCATATACCAGTCATTTGAAGCCATCATTACTGCATGTTTTTGTTTAAAATTACCGGGCACAAAATTTACATTTTGCAGAATATATTAGCACTTAATTAGCACTAAAATCCTGCGCAAAGCAGAATTTGATAGCACTAATTGTTTCCAAGTTTCCCTTACCCGAGTCACCTGAAACCAGCATTACTACACTTTTTTTGTAAAAAAAAAAGTTCCCAGATTTTTTGAGTAGCACAAAGCCAGAGCACTTAATTAGCACTAAATGCCTGCACAAAGGAAAACATGTTATCATGAATAGTTTTTGAGTTCCATATACTAGTCATTTGAATCCATCATCACTACATGTTTTTGATCAAAATTAGCGGGCACAAAATTTAGATTTTGCAGAATATATTAGAACTTAATTTGCACTAAATTCCTGTCCAAACAAGAATTTGATAACACAAATAGTTTCCGAGTTTCGCATACCCGAGTCACCTGAAACCAGCAATACTACACATTTTGTATAAAAAATAAAAGTGCCCGGGCTTTTTGCGAAGTACAAAGCCAGAGCACTTAATTAGCACTAATATCCTACGCAAAGCAGAATTATATAGCCCTAATAGTTTTCGAGTTTCGCATACCAGAGTCACCTGAACCGAGAATTACTACACGTTTTTGGTAAAACAAAGTGCCCGGATTTTTTACAAGGCATAAATCCAGAGCACTTAATTAGCACTAGATTCCTGTGCAAGTAAGAATTTGATACCACTAATAGTTTCCGAGTTTCGCATACCGGGGTTGTGGCCCCAGCTGAAAATAGCATTACTACGTGTTTTTGGCCAAAATTACCGGGCACAAAATTTTTTTCTGCAACACAAATTAGCACTAAATAAGCAATAAATTATGGCATATTGCCCACATCGATATTACAATGTTGTAATTCCAACTTCCGGGACCTCGAATTTTCAACAAAATAGTTGAATCCTCAACCAATAGATACTTGAAACAGGATAATTATATTTCCAGTAACAAAAATTAATTTGCCACGAAGTAATTGAATTTTAAACATACACAGATCAATTTCCAACCGAAAAGGTTGAATTTCTTTCAAAAGAGGTAAGCTTTTGACAAAAAATGTAATAGTTACATTTTCAGCTGAACAAATTAAATATCAATTTGTAAAAAGAAACCTAATTTTTAACGTAAGAAATCAATTTTCATACAAAAGGATAAATTTCCAACCAAGAAGATTAATTTTCTGTCAAAGAAGTTGAATTTTTAACAAAATACATAAATTTTTAACCAAATATTTGAATTGTTAAGGACTTTTGAGACTAATATTTAAATTTTAAAGAAATGAAATGAATTTTTAAAGAAAGCGACGAGCTATTGATCAAGAATATTAAGTTCCTATCACAAAACACAGATTTTCAATCAAATAATGTACCTGAAGTTCTGGACGTCCAAATGAACGAAATATTTTTCCCCATTTCTATTTCGCCCATAAATATTGTTCCAACTGCAATTTAAAATATGTATTATAATTCTGCACAGTGATCTTGAATCGACTACGGGGCTTAGAAAAAGTTCACCCAAATCGGCATATATAGCTGTTTTTGTACACTACCATAGATCAAAATGCCTTTGTAATCAAAATCCCAGAGGCTCCTAAACTCAGTTTAGATCAAAATGAATGAATTTATTTTACTGGTTTTTTCGAATGTTCTTTAGTTAATATGCTTAAGGCTAAATATATAATATTTTAATATATTTTCAACTTTGACAGTTATTTCAGAGTGTAAGCATCAAATATAGGTTATGCCAGTGGCTTACTAATTTTTTCGAGAATGCAATTACCGTGCAGAAATCGCCCGATTTTATAATTAATACCGATCTGGCCCCGACCGGGATTTCCGATCTGGCCCTGATCGGTAGAATTCTGTGGCCCAGATTTAGGCCAGACCAGGCCAGACCGATTTCCTACCGTAACGCCATCCCTATGCACTCACAGAATTAGTGCTGAATTTTGTTTTTTGATAGTGCAGTGAAATTGGAATATTATTCGTTTATAATATTTTATAAATGATTGAAAATGCCTAAGGAAAGTACGCCACGTGTTCGGAGCCACCGAACACTAACCAGTATACCTCGAAACCTGCGCGAGGAAAATGAAAGTAAGTAATTTAGCTCTGGGGCTAATTGAAATCTAACCTCAAATAAAGTGATAATCAATTATATATATTTTTTTTTTAATCAATACGAATGAAATTATTATAGATAGAAATGTAAGTTAACACTATCCAACCCGTTCAATTGATGAATTTGGACGAAGCAGAAAATTTGGATCCACTTAAGAATGAATTTCCGGCTGATATCAACGCAGTTTTAGGTAAAATCATTTTATCAGTGAAAAGTCAATCCTTTTATCAATGTATTTATTATATTTTTTATATTGTTTTATACTATTTTTTCCATTTATATTAATTTTTTATTAATTTAATGTAGTGATAAAATCTAAAGAGCATTTTAGATTTTTTTTTAATAATAAATTCATTATCAAAATACATTAAGGACACCTTTTAATAACATGAATTTCGGAATCAAGTAGTAGAATCAAAATACCAATCGATCAAGTGCTCCAAACAAGAGATCCTTACTTAACTGCGCATGCGTTACACTCGACGTCTAATTGGTTGCTATTCGCGTGCAGTTTAAAATGCTAAAATATATTATTTCTCTTCTTTATCATAAATAATGGCATTTCTACTTTTAAAAATGCCATTAGATAGAAATTCATGAATCTTGATAAAAAAAATTAATTAAATGCATATTCTGTACACAATCTAAAGGATAATTTTAATTCACAGGATATGTATTTGATTAATTTTTACTATTATCAAGATTCATTGATATCGATGTAATGGACATTGTTATAAGTCGAAATGTCTTTATTTATAATAAACAATAAAAATAATATTTTTTAGCATTTTAAACTGCGCGCGAACAGTAACTAATCAGATGCCGAGTGCGACGCAAGTGTTCTAAAGTAGGAAGCTTTCGTTGGTAACACTGCATAATTATTTATGAAAAAAGTATAATTTTTCCTGTGAATGTTCAACGTAGGTACGTAAAAATCCAATTTTTCTAATTCTGTAACTTTACTTTCCTTCCTGCACTTGGCTATTGTGGTTCTTGTATATTAACAACATCTTTTCTTCCACTTCCCTGTCGTAAATACTTGTAAAAATTAAACCCCTAATATATATCTAATTTTCCGATACTTAACATTTATTTTCAAATCATGTTAATTTCCGCCAGGAAAATTCAATGAAAATCCACAAGCAGTTACTGATTCTGATACTGAAAATTATTCAAGCGATCAAAGTTTTAGGGTTCCATCTAAGAAATGTTCTAAAACTCACGAAGCTTCACAAACGCCAAAAAAGTATCAAGTAAGTTGAAAAACAAATATTTGAAACACAGTTTAGGGTAGCCGTTTTATTCAAAGAAAAAATTCCCGGTTTTTTCCAGGTTCGCAAACATTTTTCACGATCAATACAATTAAAAAATTCGAACTCTAAAGCTAAAAATTTTTCCATTTGAAGTAACAAAAAATAAACTACCAATTAAAGCACTCAAAATTAAACTCTTACATTTTAAACTTTTGAAATTGAATTGTAAGACTTTTTAATTAAAAAATTTTTGATTCAATTTCTCAATAATTTAAACGCAAAAAATGAAAGGCTCTAATATTTTTCAATTGAATAACTTAACATGAAATGCACATAAACTGAAAAATTTAGAATTTAAAAAAAAATAATGAATTCAAAAAGTCAGATTCAATTCTAAAAATATAAATTCACGTTATCATTTTTAAAGGTGTAAATTAAAGAATCAATGAATTTAAAAAAATTTAAATTATATTATTCTTAACGAGTTTAAACTAAATAAATTCACGTTATTATTTTCAAAGGTGTTTATTAAAAAGATTAGTGAACTTTAAAATTTTTTAATTTATATTACTTTCAACAATTTCAAGCTAAATACGTTAAAAATTTAAAAATTAAATTTGTTTAACTTAACACTTCTCAAATTGAAAGTTACAATATTTTTATCCTAAACACTTTAAACATCCTTGTAAGGCTTCAAAATTTTATTTCAAAATCTTGAGTTATAATTATAGTTCCCTATAACATTTAGAAACCCCTGCAAAATTAAAGAAAATTCTTTAAATCTTCCACATTCTTTTTTAACAATTTTGGAAATCTTAATATCTTTTTGAATATTATTTTTAAATAATATTCCAAACTGTAAAATTATTTTTAATTTTCCTACGAATCGTAACAAGAAGTTTTTATTCTTTTGAACCTTTTAAATTATTTGAAATCATTTCAAGCTTTAAATTAATTTTGAATCTTTTTAAAACATCTTAATGCGTCTTAAAATAATATATTAAACAATTCAGTTTCAAATTGTTAATTTAAAAATATTTCAATTAATTATTCTTAAATGAACCGTCAAATATTGCTAAATATGAAATATTTATTCATTTTTCTTTAATTAAAAAATGTTTAATTGAATGCATAAAAAATTGATTATTTCAAACTGAAACAATATTTTTAATTTAATGCAAAGCCTTTAATTGCAAATACATTATTATGAAGTTATTTTTATTTTAAAAATATTCTATAAAGTTTTAGGCAGACGTTTGCTTGATTTAATGACTAAGATTTCGAATTGAAACAGTTAATTTTTTCACTTTAAAATCGCTTTGTAAAGTGAATTATTGTTCCCTTTTAATACCTAAATTACAGATTCATTTTTAAAATAATTTATTTATATTTACAGCTAATAAAATACAAATATTTTTTATACAAAATTTTCAACTTCAAACGGTTTTAATTTTTAGTTTATTAAGTCTTCAAGACTGCATTTTGAAATTCTCTAAATTAAAAATAAAAACCTAAAATGAAAAATTTCTAAAGTAAACGATTTTTAAATTACGCATTGTGAACTGAATGATGTCATCATTGAAATCAATAACAATTCAATTTATTATTTAAAGAAATTTTGAAATCGAACTTAGGCAGATTTGTTTTTTAAATATTTACAAAATTTCCAGTGAAAAAATAAAATCACTGTCATTTCCCGAATTTTCTCCATTTTAACAAATTCCCAGCCATTTTCCGGTTTTCCAGTCCAAAGGCCAGCCTGAGAGTTTTATAATTTGTTTATTTTACTTTTTTTAGAAACAGAAGCAGCGATCAGTGATAATTCCATGAGCGATGAAAACACAGAAACGACAGAGAAAGCGGCTCTAAGTCATACTGGAACAATTATTGGAAATTCCAAAAATTGATTTAGCCGTCGAAAGCAGAGGGCCCTACACTAAAAAATACTTTTTTTAAAGGTTCTAGTTAAATAGAATTAACTTAAGGTAATTTTGGTATTTAATAAATAATAATATTTATACTTTATGATTCTCTTTTTATTCGCGAAATGCATAAAATGTATTATTATCCGCGATCTGGCCACGACCAGGAATCCCGATATAGGCCCGACCCGGCCCGATCTGGCCCGCCCGGGACCAGATCAAAATTTCTGCACGGGTAATTAATCTCACACCGCACGTACATGAAAATCAATTGCCTAGATCGAACCTCTCGTCAGTTCGGCTCACTAATGTAGCTTGGTTATATGCTTTGAAACGTCTGCGGCGATACATTAGCAGTAAGTATAGGATTAATTTCTTTTTTAAAACTAATTTGTGTGGATTTATTTCGTATAATTTTTTTTTTTTAGTTTGAATTATTTCTTATCTGGAAACAATATACATGTAGCTTTATTTCTTTCAAATAAAATACATTTCTCGTGAATATTATTGAGTGAACTTTTATAAGTCTTGAATACAATAAACTTTGTTTGTCTACAAGTGAATTTTACAAATGAAGTGATCATTATTTTGAAAAACAGTTTATATTTTTTATGCAAATATTCAATCAGTGTACATCATGTCATCAGTTCATCCTACTCATAAATTTGCACATGAAGAGAACAGGTTAGAAGTTTGTGCACCCTGTGGTAGAAAAATAAGTTTTGGTAACTCAAAAAAATCAGGTTTCAAAATAACTACCAGATTAAGAAAACTTATTAAACAACATATAAATCAAGATTTTTGTCTATCTAATTCAAATTTTTCTGTGGGCATTTGTAGCTATTGCCGCCTCGCTCTCAGTCAACGAGATCAAGATAAACCAATTGAAAAATATAAACCTGTTAAATTGCACTGGTGATCGAAATCAAAATACACAGATTTCACTCAGATAACGTTTATTTGAATTAATAACATAATTTAAATTTCACAAACCACAGACGGTTAACACTTCGTGGAGATTGTCATTAACCTTAAAGATAGAAGTTAAAATGTAATGAGCTTAGAAGTGAGACTACTCATGAACGAGAAATAAGGCTCCAATTGTCAAGAATTCAACAGAAACACTTATTTCAGATCCAACATATAAGAAAACTAGTTAAAAGAGCCTCACTCGATTTAAAGAAAACTCCTAATAGAGCATCACTCTGTTTCAAAAGAAAACTCTGAATAGAGCCTCACTCATTTGTAAAGAAAACTCTTAGTAGAGCCTTACTTGTTTTTAGAAAAAACTCTGAGTAGAGCCTCACTTGTTGTTAAGAAAACTCTGAATAGAGCCTCAGTCGGTTAAAGAATACTCTGAATAGAGCCTCACGTGGTTAAAAGAAAACTCTGAATAGAGCCTCACGCACTTAAAAAAAACTCTGAATGGAGCCTCGTTGATTTTCTCACAGTTTTGGTAGCAACAAACTGACCAAAAAAATTCTTCAAGATTTCTCAAACGATCGTTCAATCTCTAGAGCTGGCGAGTAACTGACTCAGATTTTATGATGACGTTCTCGTCCTCGCATGGAACAAGGGCTCTTTTAAAAAAAGGTTTTCGTCGAATTAGTGATCTCATTTAGGAATGTTATCAAAGTTTAGATTACTTATCGCTATAACATAAACAGTCGCAGCTCGAAGCGCAAGCATAGAAAGAGTCGAAAGCATGATCGAAGAATCATAACTTGAAAGAATATTTCGCATAATATTTCATTCTATTTAAATTTCTACCTTAGTTATTCAGATATTATTTTCAACAAAATGTCTTTTAGTAGATAAAAAACTACATAATTAAACAAAACCATTTCAAAAAATACCAAATTACGAAGAAATTCAATTGCCTAAAGAAACTAGAAGCTTCACCACATGCCATTGTTATATATGCTTAACTGGCCAAAATACTGTAATTAGTAAAGTTCCAAGAGGAAAAGGAAAAGTTCTAAAGCTGTCGAATGAAATAAATATTGACAATGGGCTATTAGCTACTTTACCACCAAAGCTTCAGCCACTTCCAATTGATAAAAATAATAACAATGCGTCAACTACTACAACTATTTGTAATAAGTGTTTTCAAAAAGTGGGGAGAGGTATCGCAAATCCGTCCAATCCTCAAGCAGCCCGTAAAAATGCAATTTCGCTCATAGAAACCCTACCTGAGAAGCAGCAAGAGCAAGTTATAACATATTCATTGGAAAAAAAATTGATTCTGAAAATGCTAATACTGCAAATGCCACTTCCATTCATAAAAATGAAATCAGCTTGAGTACATAAGGATCAAAAGTCAAGATTTGTATCAATCCAAAAGAAAAAAAGGAAACAATTTCCAGTCATGAAAGCTTAAGTAACTTTCAACTACATACTGGCGTATCTTCCAATCATATGAAGAAAATGGGGAATTATCTGAGAAGCAATGGAGGTAGAAATTCCGCCGAATTTTGACCAGCATATGTCTGAAATATCAAAAATATTGGAAAATATCAATCACAAAGATTCTGCTCTATTCGACGTTAATACAGGAAAAAAAGATCGACCAGTTATTTGGGTCGACGCGCAAACAGTGTTTTCTGACGTGCTCGAAAAACAGAATTATGACATGAATGATGTACAAATTAAGGTAATGGCATATAGCGGTCAAGATTTTTTGAAAATAAGTATGAGCATTATTCCAGTTCCTGATTCTGGCAATGAAAATAATTTTGAATTAAGTGATAAAAAGAGAAATACATATGAAGAAGGTGGGACTGTTGTGAAAAAATCTGTTTCAGCTAGTTGATTTAGTGAATTTACGGCATTCTAATCAATCAAAAAATGAAACCATCTACAGCGATGAAAAAAAGCTCTTAACTACCAGTATAAGAGGTTGGAAATTAAAGACCTTTGGAGACTTAAAAAGTATTTGCAGTTGGGCGATAAAAAAAAAGTACGCCAAGGACTGTCACAGTACAGTCAATCTTCCTCTGTTTGATGAAGACGATGACACATACGTCATCGCAAAATGTCCGATTCCCAAACTACACATTTTGCAGGGATTCGTGAATACTTTAATTTGGAAGGCCGTAGTAAACTGTGTTGGGCGAAGAAAAGCTTTATTATGGCTGCAAAAATTAGGATTAGTCGCTAAAAATTATTGTGGAGAAATATTTGAAGGTAACGCTTGTCGTAAACTTTTGCGATGTGCAGACGCACTTTTAGATCCAGAAATTTATGAAGTAGGTGAATGGACGTTAGTAAAATTTGTTACTACATTCAAGGAAATGGATAAATTAGTAGATTGCTGTTTCTCAAAGAAATCGGTTGAACCAGATGTAAAGAAATACTTGAATTAACTTTCTAAAACGTTGAAAGGCATAGAAATGTCTGAAACTTTAAAAATCCACGTTCTTCTCGACCATTTAGAACACTGCCTACACTTTTTAGGAGAAGATGGATTAGGCAAGTGATCAGAGCAAGCTGGTCAGTCTATTCATCGAGTATTTTTAAGATTCTGGAACAAATACAAGGTCAATCAAATTAAAAATCCCTTATATTCTAGTCAACTTAAAAAAGCAATAGTTGAATTTTCGTCAAAACACATATAAATACTCACCATTTTATGTAAAAATGGTCTGTGCAATTTGAAAACTAATAATTTGCTATATTATTAAATGTTATCGGATAAATGAAATTGTATCTATAGCTATATTGAATAAATATTTTTATGATAGAAATTTTGATTACGATAAATTAATTGTCTCAAAATCTTCCCAATCCTCTAAGTATAATAATTCATTTTAATAGGCGTAAAATTAACTTTACAACAAACTTTGATTCTTTGGATGCATTCTTTATTCACAGATATATTATAAAATATATTATCGAATTCGAAAATATATTAAAGGTTAATAAATCTACCATTAAACCTTGAACACATTCATCTAAAAAATTTTTAAAAAAATAGTAAATTAATTTTATTCATTTTGATCTGAATTGAGTTTAGGAGCATCTGGGATTTTGATTCCAACGGCATTTTGATCTATGGTAGTCTACAAAAACAGCTGTGTATGCAGATTGTGGTGAACTTTTTCTAAAACCCGTAGTCGATTCAAGATACTGTGTCTGTTTTAAAAATAAATTATTTTTAATATAAATTAACAAAATTTTTCGAACTTTTTCTGATTTACATTCTTCAATAAAAAATTTCGTTAATTTAAAATCTTGGAACTTCAAGCACATAAGAAAATACGGGAGTTTTCAACCAAATAGTTGAATTTTTACCTGGTGACGATAAATTTTCAACAAAACATAGAATAGTTAAATTTTCAATTAAGAAAATAATAATTTCCAACCAAACAAATAAATTTTAAACTTGGAATGCATAATACTGCGGAATATTTTTGTTGGAAAACAAGTGACAGAAAGCAGGGGAGGCCCTTTTTTGTTTTACTGCCGACTGCTGGTGCCATTCTTCGGCCCCTAGTTCTGAATGCTTGGATGGCACCTGGCCACGGGTCAAAGAAAGGCACCAGCGGTCGGCAATAAAAAAACGAGCCCCCCCCCCCCTGCTTTCTGTCACTTTTTTTCCAACAAAAAAAATGTCTAAAAATATCGCGATTTTCACAAAAAATAAGACTAACACATCCTTATGGGCGATTGAAAATAAATACAGAACCTATCAATTACAGTTTGCAGTTTGAATCGCTTTAATATCTGTATTAGAACTGAAGATAATATAGTTGCACATTTTTGTACTTTTAAGCAACAATTTTAATTATTATTTAAATTTCTCAACTGCAACTGGTTCACAACGGTTTTCCTCATACTTATGAATTTTTTCAAATTTTTTCCTTCGCCCCTTGTATAAGAAATAATGCTCTAAACTTGACTGTTCTTAAATGTACCCAAAAAACCTTACATTTATCTACATTTTTCAGTCTGCTAAGCAAGAAAAAATGTTTACATAAACGTCTTTAAGCTCATATTAACGTAGAACACTTTTAGCTTTTAAATGACTGTCGTTTTGTTGCGCTAGCATTTTTTTTGACTGAGTTGTTAAGCTTCAAAGGCAGATGCATATAGTTTTCTCGCCGATAGTAGATAATTTCATAATTCTATTAAATTTCTGAATTTTAACAATAAAAAATATTGTTTCTTAACTGGGATTTTTTATTTGGAATAATTTTTTATTTGGGAATTTCACGTACTACGGAATTTCATTTTTCAGCATTTTTCAGTAGTTCCAGCTATATTTTAAATCAAATACAAATCGAAATTATATTCTGAGATCCAAGAACATGGAAATAAGTATGATTAGTTTGTTTTTAAAGTTATATTACAATTTTCTAAAGATTCTTGAGAAAATTTAAAAAGATTTTTGAAGATTTAAAATGAGTGAAAAAGAATTTAGAAAATTTTAAAAATATTATGTTACAGAATTTTACATAACATTAAGAGTAATTCTAGTAAGCTTAAAATAAATTTAGCATTTTTTGAAGTTTGAAAGAAATTGAAAAATATTTCATCAATTTTTCAGAAAATTTTCAAAAATTCTGCATAATTAAGAAAATTGACTAAAAATATTCCGTATTCTTTTGTGGAAATTTTCAAAATCTCTTAATATTTTTTGAAATCTTTTTAGTTATTCTTTTGAAATTAAATTTTTTTAAATAAAAGTCATTTCAAATTTTCCCTATAATCTTACGAATAATTTTTATTCTCTTGAAACCTTGCACAATTCTTGAAAAGATCCTGAAATTTTTGTTTGAAATCTTTAAACATATTGTTTCAGATTTTTTTTTAATTTTAGGAAATCACTTGAAACGATTTGAAATTTTATTATGTTTATCTTAAAATTCTTGTTTTTTTAATAAAAAATCATTTTAAACTTTTTTCAGAAAATGTTTCTTGATTCTCTTGAAAGCCTTTAAAAATTCTTAAAAAGGTTCAACATTTTATTTTGAAATCTTAAAAAACTACATTTTGTTTAAAAAAATTTTAATCTTGGCATTTTTAAAATTATTTTTAAAAATTCTTCAAAACTTTTAAATATCTTTTAAAATGATTTGAACATATCCTTAAATTTCTAAAAAATCTTAGCGATTTTAAAAGGTGATTTAAGAACTTTCAGATTTAGTTTTCTTATCAATCTTTTTAAATTTTCTTTAAATATTGATTTGTCAAACTAACAAATCATTTCAAATTTTTCCAGGAATCTTAGAACATTTTGTTCTTTTCTTTGGTACCTTCCAGAACTCTTACAAAGATTCTAAATTCTATTTTCGAAATCTTAAAAATCTACTTTTTTTAAAAAGTATTTGAAGTCCTTTCAACCTTACAATTACTTTAAACAAATTTTAAACTTCTAACTATCTTGTACATATAATCAAATTTTTTCTAAAATTTTGCAGTCTTCAAGAGTCTTTACCTTGTTTTAAATTTATGAAATAATAATTATCAATATTGTTTAGAAACTTATTTTTGTAGAAACTTTGCTTTTTATTTGAGATAGTAATATTTCGATATGTGCAAATTTCGTCTAGTTTTCTTGAGATTTAGTATATTTTCAAATAATGGGTTCCTTTTATAAATTTGAGAATAAAAATAAGATCCACGAAAAACCTTATTATTTATTTGAATAAATGGAGACGAACCAAATTTATGATTTCAGTATATTTCAAATATTTAGAAATTAATCTCCAAATCTTCCATTTTCAGTTCCTCCAGTTATCAAAGTGTCAAATCAACTGGTGGCTGCACCAATAAATAGCTCCGTAACACTTCAATGTTCTGTGGAAGCATCACCTCACGCCATGAACACCTGGTACAAGAATACAAGTGAGACAATTAAATTACTAAATAATTTTGATTTCCCCTGACTACTTACCATTAAATCAAATAAATTTGAAGTTATAATTCTAATTGATTTGGTTCAAATAAAATTAACTTTCTCCATTAATATTTCAATAAAAATGTATCTGGTTACGGGAAACTGTTTTTTATTAATTCAAGGTGTCTACTCAAATCCTGATCAAAAATTCTCGGACAGTTCCCGGGGTTTTTCCAGGTATCTCTAGATTTTTCCAGGTATCATTTTTCTTTATACAGAGCCATGGAAGTATGAATCCTAAATAATGAGATGCAAATAGTTACATTTTCAATAACAACAACGAATATTTTTCACGATAAATTAAATAGTTAAATTTTCAATTCAAAAATTAATTTTCAATAAAACAAGAACAATTTTTTAGGAAAATAGTTAAACTTCCCACCAAAGAGATAATTTTTTCAACTAAATTAATGAATCTTCAACTGTAGCAGTTAAATTTTCAGTCAATAAGTTTATTTTCGTTCAAAAACAATTATTTTATAACAAAATAGTTCGCTTATTAACAAAGAAGATGAATGGTTGATAATTATCAACCAGATGATTCATTTTTACTGAAAAAAATGAGTTTTCAACAAAACACATGATTTTTTAACAACAAAAACACAAGTTTTAAACTCAATTTTTAAACAGAGAATTGAATTTTTCAACTAAAATGATGAATCCTCATCTGGAATATTTTTATTTACAACATGAATTCTTAATACCAATTTGTAAAAAAGTCACTTAAACTTTCACCCAGAGATACATTTTTGACTAAAATGACGATTAAATCCAATACTACAGGGTGCGCCATCTAAATGTGGTCGATGGAAATATTGAATAACTTGAACAATTCTCAATAGATTTTGAAAAACTATTTATTTTGATCAAATTTGAAGATTTACAATTTTTTCCATTAAGTTTCCAAAAACAAAGTCGATCAAATGACCACCTTTATTTCTTGTATAAAATTCAGCTCTTTTTCTGGCATTTTCCATGGCATTTTCCAGCATCTCGGGCGATATCTCGAATATTGTCCTTAAGGGCATGTGACGCAGCTAAATACCTATATTGCCGACCTCACTTTATCAGTTCACTGAATATTTTTTTGAGCCAAAGAACTTTTTTTTGTAAATAAAATATCGAGCTGAAACTTTGGAAAATGTATTAGAGTACAATAAAGTACGTTTAGGTACTGCATTTTGGTAGGAACTTCACTGAAAATTATTTTATCTTTTTTCTGAACCTCGACATGTTTTAAACCTTCGAACTTTTTTTATACATAAAATATCGGTCTCAAACTTTGAGAAATGCAAGAGACGAAAGAAAACTACGTTTAAGTACAACTCTTAATAATAAAAGATGGGGAAAAAAATATTTCAACTATCAATTCCATCGTCATCAGCCGGTAAAGTTGTACACGAAAATACGAACCCTGGCGGCCACTAGACGAGGCTCTAGAGGGTTCGCATTTTGGTGTACAACTTTACCGGCTTATGCCGATGGAATTGATAATTGAAGATTTTTTTTACATCTTTTATTATTAAGCTTTATACTTAAACGTAGTTTTCTTTCAGCTCTTGCATTTTTCAAAGTTTGAGTGACATGCCCTTAAGCTCGTCTAAAGTCTTCGGTTTATTGGCATACCCTTTTCTTTACAAAAATCCCGAGGAGAAAAAGTCCGGTGTCGTTAAATCGGGCGATCTCAGAACGACCGCGATACTTTTGACGATAGGCACGCTCTGTAGCGACAACTGGACGATTACATTTAATGAACATTGTCATTATTTCCGCGCGTTCGTGGGCGTGAACCGATTCATGGTTAAAACTCTTTATAAAGTTAATGTTACAAATAAAAGAAAAAATGTAATTTAATTTTATAGTAGGGTGATTTCCAAACAGTTGACCATTTTAATTATTTGTCATTTTCCTCATTTTCTTTAGTCAATACATTTTTTATAACGTTCCTGAAGAAAGTACTTATCGCTTATTCAAGTTCAAATCTGACAGAGTGGTCCAGCTTGAGGTATCCAAATATTTTATTATTTGGATATTCCATTGTACAGTGATTCTACAGTCTATTCGACGTGAAAATTCCCACTCTTTTAATTCATCCAAAATAAAACTTTAAATTTAAAAACATAACCAAATAGTGGCTACTTTTCTAAAATTATTGAAAGTAGATTTCCTCAAAAACACAATTTTTTAAAGATTTGTGAAATTCTTATTATTCATCATGGTCAACTGATCTATTTGATCTCGATTTTGATCTATTATTATTATAATTTCACACTCTCAAGGATTAGACTTTATAAAAACAAAATGTTTTGCCCAGTTTTGAAAGTTTTTTTTCTCGAAAATTTCAGTGCCTGAAATATTCAAAATTTTTGGAATCACACATTTATAACTTGAAACAAAAACTTTTTTTTTTAATCTTTGAATTAAAAAAAAATTCCTAACTTTTCCCTGACTTTCCTAGACTAACAAAGTTTCCTGACAATTCCAATTTTTCCGGACGAGTAGACACCCTGTGAATATAAAACCTCACCTTTTCTTGTTTTATTTAATTTTAAATGTGTAAAGTATTTTAATATATTTATCAAAAAATTATTTCACTATTTAATTCATAAAATTGTCGAACGCATTGTCTTATTCAAGAAAATAATTAGAGTATTTGGTATCATCCACTAAAATCATGATTGCAATCGTGGGATTCAATGAAGCGATGCTAATAAACCAATACTCACATTGCTCAGACAGTTTATTGTTATCAATAAATGATTCAACTCTCACGTTTTGAACCCAATATTTACACGCGTTGTATCATTTGATTATATAGTCAACAAATGCAATCGGCTAATAAATTATTGGGCAAAATAATAATCAAACCAATGTCATTCCTCAAAACGATCCACTGCAAAAGCTCGTGTTCCGTTATTGCAATGGAACATTAAATTTCAATGAAAATTCATTCAGAAATTAATTTGCTATATTCAAACTGCATTGCCTATTTTATTCATTGGGTTCTTCGTAACATTGCAACAGAAATATTTATTAGCTAAAATGGAGCTAAAAATTTCAATTTGTTACAAATGATAACTTAGTATTTACAATTTACTCGGAAATCTATTAACTAATTAATACAGTTTAGGAAATCGTTTAATGAAGCAAAATAAAAATATTGACTGGTAGCAGTAAGAACTTCAATCTTAAAATATTTTTTCAATATCGTATTTGGAAATATTTGAGTTTTATTATTTTCGAAACTTTGTTTGTCGTTTTTTTTTCAAATCCTACATTAATACGGAACAAAATTTATTGAGTAACATATATGCTCTCTTGAATTTTATATTTAAAGACTGTAAAGTAACAGCAATAATGTAATGATAGAAGAGGAGTTTAACTCAAATAGAATAAGAATCATCTATTCATGTTTTGAACTTCAACCTCACTTTCCCATCTATTTCCTTATTTAATTTTTCCTTTCCTCACTCCCCTATGCAACACTCCCCTTACCCACTTCACTTCCACAAATTGGCATCTCTCCTTTTAATTTCACTCACATTCCCTACTGTCCCTACCCTTATTACCTCTCAATTTTTATATATCCCCTCCCCTTCTTCCCTCTACCTGCCCTCCCCTTTTTCCCTCTACTTACTTTACTTCCCTTCTTCTAATTCTCCCTACTTTCATACCCCTATTTTCCCCTCACTTACATTAGTTACCTTTCCTTAATTTCGCTTAACTCCCTTACCTTCATTTCCCCTCGGTTCCCATACATCCCTACCCATCATTTTCTTTCATGTCCCTTAAATAACTTTACTTCTTCTTTCACCCTCTCCCCTTTTCTTCCTTATTTCCCTCACTTCCCTTTACTTCCCTCTTTCCCCCTCACTTTTCCTACTTCGCCTATCATCACCCTCATTTCTTCTTACATACCTAAGTACCCCTCCCCTACTCTCATTCTCCCCTCACTAAGCCTACATACCTTCTCCTTACTGCGCCTCGCTCCCCTCCCTTTACCTACTCATCATCTCCGCTCCTCATTTTTCACACTCTCCCTTCCTTTATTAACTCTATTTCTCCTACTCCTTATTTCCTTTTACTTCTGCTCCTTCCACTCTCTTCATTTTTCCTCACTTCGCCTATTTCCCCACAGCTCATTTCCCATCACTTACCTTACTTCTCGTCACATCATATCGCATTGCTTAACCTACTTCCACTTCCCCCCTCATTTCATCTTAATTCTAATCACACTCTTATTTCCCCTTACTTACATTGATTTCCACCCCTCCTTTCCCATCATTCCCACTCCCCGCATATCCCTTCACTTCACCTCTCCTCATTTCCCCTCACTTTCCTTACTTCCCCTGCCATGAAATCCCCCACTTTCTCCTGCCCTCATTTCCCGGTACTTATGTTACTTTCTCTTTTATATTTTTCCCTAACTTTCCCTCACCTTATTTCCCAGCATTTACCTTACGTCTCGCCCCCCGCCCCCTTCTCATTTCTCCACACTAACCTTCTTTGAAAAAAAATACCGGCTGAAACTATAAAGGTTTCTGCCCGGGTCTACGAAACGCTAATTAGGCCATCCCTTAATCGAAATATTCGAGTTCAAAATTTGGATTACATAAACCAATTTAACGTTAATTTCTCTTAAATCCAAAGAAATAAAGAAAAAAGTATTAGAATAATTTTGAGGACTTTTTTCCAAAATAAGATAACTTTTTTTGCAACAGGTGATAAATTACTTCCCAATGATAAATACACGATGAAAGAGCAGGCTCTAAATGATTATTCCTGGATAATGAATCTGACAGTTCATGATTTGGAAAAAAAAGATTTTCATGGCTACATATGTTCTTCTGTGAATGCCCTCGGTAAAGCAGAAGGTGTTGTTCGACTACAAGGTTTGTAAATTAAAAATTTATTTATTTACATTTTAATCCAACAGTTTACAGTATAGATATTAGATTAGAGATTTTGGCAGATTGTTATTTCAAGAAACTTTAAATCTAAGCGTTTCAAATTAACAATTTATAATTGAAACATTTCAAATCGAACAATTGAATATCGATTTAAACAGTTCCTAAGGCTTTCAAAATTAGTACATTAAAAAGTTAGCAGTTGTAAACTTAATGATAGTAGCATAAAAGCGTTTAAATTTTTTTTCATTTGAATGATTTTTTTAAGATTCTAAATTTAACACATGAATATTTTAAAATTCAAAACCTTCGGACGTCAATAATGTCAATCTGTACAGTGCAAAATTTTCTCAAAATAGGAGTAAAGGGGAATTTTCTCACAAAAATAGGTGACAAAATAGGGGTATTTCTATTTTAATTTTTAAACATTTTTTAACAATTATTTTTAAATTTTACCGTAAAACTAAATTTGTTACTTTTTCATAATTATGCGAAATTTCTTGCTAACTAACATTTTTTAAATTTAAGACTCATTAAAAATATTCATCTCTTAATCGAAAATAATTTTTTGTTTCCAATTGAACTAATAATTTTTAGTACCTACATTAATTATGTTACCAATGTTTCTTAATATCGTCTTCACTAATATACAATTTTCATGTAAGGAAATTGTACTAAATTATGTAATTAATTTAATCGTGATTCACGACATACGAAAGAATTTCTAATTAAGTGGCAAATATTTCCCATGAGTATCATGATTAAAAAAAATCATGACAAACTTCAAATCTGAAAAATAAAAACACGACATTTTCTCAAAATAGATAAGTTTTTTTCGACACATTATATCGTTATATGTAAAAAAAGTATTCGGTGTCAAAAGTCATTGAAATCAAAATCGCGTAGAATGAAATTAAGAAATGGCTACGCTTCGGACCCAGTATGGTCTCTTTTCAAGCCTGCAGTCAATAATTTATTATTAAAAAAGTTAAAAGTTAAAAAAAAATCAATAATAAAGATGTCCAAATAACTGACAATAACACAGCCACACAAAAAAAGTGTGCGGATCTGGTAACAAGACACACGTATTCCTATGGATTTTGGGGCGCTGAATTCAAATTCGGTATCAAAAATCACTCATCACGTCATGGTTGAGCCATAACCTCAAAAAATGACGAAAAATCATGCACTGAGGCACATAAATTTCAAAATGATGCCAGTGATGCAATTTTTCACTTCAAAAACATGTCGGCAAGTGTGAAGGATCAACCCTTGTCTGATATCAACTTATTTAACATAACTTTACCCAACAGAACCTAACCTCACCTAACCTGAATTAACAGAAATTTATTGAACTACACGTAAAGCTCTGGGAGCATATTTTCCCAGTAGCAAATGTGTGCTACATCGAATGGGTCAACTCGAGCCTAACCTAGAAATAAATCTAACCTAGCCTAACCTAACCTAACCTCACGAAACACAATTAAACTGATTGTGTTGTCCCGTTGTGTTTGCGGTACCGTTTGAATCAGCTTGGGCTTAACCTGCTAAGAGGTCAAACCTATCCCAACCTAAAAAAAACTGACCTAACCTAACCTAACCTAACTTCACGTAACACAATTAAACTCATTGTGTTGTCCCGTTGTGTTTGCGGTACCGTTTCATTCAGCTTCGGCTTAACCTACATAGAGGTTTAACCTATCCTAACCTAACAAAAGCTGACCTAACCTAACCTAGCCGAATGAAATTCAACCACACGTGTAGCTATGTAAGCGTACGGTTCTCAGTCTTAAATGTGTGCTATACTTATTAGGGTAACTCGATCTTAACCTACAAATTAATCTGACTTAACAGAACCGTACGAAATTTTGCTTAACACAACACAACTTAACTTAAGTGTTCCCGTTGTAACAGAATAAAATTCATTTCATTGTACTACAGGTGGTTAAAAATTTAGACGCACATTACTCATTTGAAGAAACTCAGAAATACAAGTAAAATTGACCCCATTTCAATTAACCTGACAATGTTTGTATCAATTAAAATGTAGAACTGCAACTTAAACATGCAAATGAATAAGAGTTTTATTCAAAATTTTTTCTCTCTGCTTTTCTTAGACTTAAGGGATATATTTATACTATCCTTCGTGTTTACATTTTATCTTGCTTTTTATCGTAATTAAATTGATTTATAGACCTACTTCAGTCTATTTTCTGTCTGCTATAACGTGTCCTTTTTTCTTCGAAGGAACGATGCAAAAGGTTACGCTTACGTTTAAGACCTACATTCGTTTCCCTTTTCAACATCCAGCAAAAATCAGCAATCATGACCTCATCCCATCTACCCTGATATCGTTGTTCCATCACTTTTATGTCTTCATGAAAACGTTCCCCTTGTTCTTCGCTGAAATCACCAACATTTTCTGGAAACTTATCCAGATGGGAATCTAGAAAGTGAAGTTTGAAATTCATCAAGCAGCCTAACTTTTTGTAGTTTCTTATCATTTTCGCAACAATATTCTCGTAGTCTGGACTTTTTTGCTACCGAGGAAATTTTGCGTTTACTGCTTGAAAACTTTCCCAAGGGTTCATTTCAATTTTCGTCATGTGGCTCACGAAATTAGTATCTCTTGTCAATATTCGAATCTGTGGTCCATCAAGGACTCCATCTTTCAATTTAGCGTATGTAACATTAGGGAATTTAAGGGATATATACTTATAGCATTGTCCATCTTTGTCTAACGCATTGACAAATTGCGTCATGAGCCCAAGCTTTATATGGAGGGGTGGTAGTAAAATTTTTTCTGGATCAACGAGGCTTTGGTTGATGATATTATGAGAACCAGGTTTGAATGAATCTCTTAAAGGCCAATGTTTTTTGCTGTAATGATTGGCTCGATCTCTGCTATTCCACAGGCATATAAAGCATGGCTCTCTCGTGAAACCCGATTGTTGGCCTAATATCATTGTTATTATTTTGAGATCACCACATATTTGCCATTTGTGATTCATGCAATTAACTTTTTCAAGAAGCATTTTAACATTGTTATATTCTTCTTTGATGGCCGTTGAGTGAGCTATAGGGATAGGAGCGTAAGTTTTCGTGTTATGCAGTAAAACAGCCTTAATGTTGCGTTTTGACGAATCAATAAAAAGTCGCCATTCTTCGTCTCTGTACACATTTTTCTTCAAGTGGTTCATTAGTCCGTTAACGTCAGTGCAGTACACTAAAGACGTCTCTTCGTCTTTAACGAAAAACTTTCTGAATTCTTTGTCGCTGTCGCGATAGAATGAAACTTTTGTCTTTGGCTCTAGAAGATTTCTTTTTTTTTAGAAATGAAGCGGCTAATTCAGCGCCATCTTTCGGTAGTTCAAGATCTCTAATAAAATCATTCAGTTCTAGTTGCGACACTAAGATTGGAACCTTCAAATTCATTTTATGCACGCCATATTCGTCATCTTTTTCGTCATTTTCATCGAAATCATCAGAATTATTTACTGTTCGATTACTGGTTTCACTACCGTCTCCATGACGTTGACTTTCAACTTTCATTCTATCATATTTTAAAGCGCTTAAATCAGTCTGGCGTGCATTTTTATTGATTTCAATTGCTCTTGTGACTGTGCACACATTAATGTACGAAATGTTATTTTTATTTTTGGCGTTGAACCATTTGACGGAATTCATGCAAAAGTAGCAGTCCTTCGCAATAACGGGTTTTTTCCATGTGGTTGGTATAGAGACTTGCGGTACTTTTCGTTGTTTGAAATTTTTAGACGATACAACATAAGTCTGTAGGAATTGCAAATGATGTGAGGAACCATTTTGTTTCTTGGTACAGCAATTTACGGTAAAAACACTTTTCGTAAAGACTTTTCACTTCCTCGTCGATTGATTTTCGCAAACTGCTCACTTCATATATACTGCTAATGTAACAGAATGTATCTGAACTATTCTTGCAGACATGCGATTGAGAAATGCTCGCGGTTTTTTTCCTTGTAGCATGAGACTCTACACCAACTAAGTGATCCATTGATGAAGAGCTACGGTTGCATGATGACGACGTCGGAGAGCCCGCTTTCTCACCCTGACCAGACGCCGATACTGGGGCTTTTCCCTGCATCGTAATACACTTTTTACCTGTGTCTGCCATGGCGGCATGAACGCCGTTTACCCAGGGACTCAGCCAATGTGGATCCGTTGCCCACCGTTACCACGTGGAGGTGCCCTGGTTACAGACACGGGCGAATAATGCTAGCAACAAGCGTTTACGAAACTCTAGGCATTTACTGCTATTAATGTCAAAATATGAAAGTACGCAAGAACAGGGTTGCCAGGGTAATCGGTTAGGTTAGGTCAGGTTTTGTTAGGTTAGGATAGGTTAAACCTCTATGTAGGTTAAGCCGAACCTGAATGAAACGGTACCGCAAACATAACGGGATAACAATACCGCAAACATAACAATCAATTTAATTGTGTTTCGTGAGGTTAGGTTAGGTTAGGTTGGGCTAGGTTAGATTTATTTCTAGGTTAGGCTCGAGTTGACCCATTCGATGTAGCACAAATTTGCTACTGAGAAAATATGCTTCCAGAGCTTTACGTGTAGTTCAATAAATTTCTGTTAATTCAGGTTAGGTGAGGTCAGGTTCTGTTGGGTAAAGTTATGTTAAATAAGTTGATATCAGGCAAGGATTGATCTTACACAGTTGTCGACATGTTTTTGAAGTGAAAATTTGCATCACTGGCATTATTTTGAAATTTATTTGCCTCAGTGCAGGATTTTTCGTCATTTTTTTAGGCTATGGCTCAACCATGACGTGATGGGTAATTTTGGATACCGAATTTGAATTCAGCGCCCCAAAATCCATAGGAATACGTGTGTCTTGTTATCAGATCCGCACACTTTTTTTTGTGTGTGGCTGTGTAACAGGAAAAACATGCATAAAAAAGTAAAAAATAAAGAAGAAACTATCATAGTGTCTCGAAATATAACGAGTCAGACAAATTTTTATTACCTGAGTAGATGAGCAGGCTGCGTTGTAACTCAAGATTCCTACCTTACCGGCATCAAGAAGCTTCGAATTGTAGTTGTTCGTGTCCGTGCTAAATTATCTGGAAAAAAGAGTTCGTGTCCGTGCTAAGCTTCGAGAACGTTCTCGAAGTATCCTGATGACGTCTTGATTACGCATTAGTCTGTAGCCGAATTCATGTGAACAGGTTCAAAGTCTTTGTGAAAAAAACAAGGATGATTTATTGCTTCCTTCGAGATAACATGTTTGTTGAATGCGCAAAATATGCAGGTTTATAGGTGAAATTTTATATGGAGAGCTACGTATGGCATCCTGTTTTGACTATTAATTTGATTTATTGCTTCCTGATAGATGATACTTTCACCTAGAAATTCCTGCCTTTATTTATTTAATGCGCAAAAGAGGTAGGTGGATAGATGAAATTTGTTATGCGGGTTATGCATGGCATCCTGTTTTTATTAAAAAATCCCTTCCTTTATTTGTTTAATGCGTGTAAGTTTATATAAGATTTTAGGAAGATTTTATGACGTCACAGAATAATATTGCGCAATTTTGTGAAGGCAGAAATTGCGAAAAACAAGTTTCAAGGCTATCACATGCATGTGTCAAGGTTAAATGAGAAAAACAAGAATGATTTATTGCTTCCTTTCAGATAATACATTTAATTATTTATTTGATGCGTATAAACTTCTCGAATGTTCTTTGCGGGCCCGTCTTTAAAAAAAAAGAAAGAGATATATTTATGGGAAGGAGAATAATAGATTCAAGGTTATTTTCAATGACGCGTTACATTTTGCGATGTTAAAAAATTATATTTTACACGTGTCGATTATAATGTAGAACCTTCTAGAACAATGTTTGATCATATGATGCAATATCAGACAATATTGTGCAAAAGTCTTCAGAAATTGGTAGAGGGGTTAAGCGTATCTAAAACGAGGCTAGCTCTACTCCTTCATCAGTTTATTGTCAGATGTCAGATTATAATGAAGAGAGGCAACAAGAGCTAAAAAATCGTTTAAACGTATTTCTAAATAACATTCGAGAATTAAAAGAAGTGATACAAGTGCGAATACATTTACATACTTTAAGGAGAAAGTTGTATACGGTGAATATTAACAAGTGAATATGGATTTCGCAAAATTGAACATAATCACAGTTAACAACGATTTCCTTCCAACGGAGAAACTGAAGGATTTGGAGCTGAATAAAAGCTACGAAAGTACAAACATCAAAAGAGTAATAACACAATTTGGAGTGCGGTACATTGTCAAAGTAGAAAACAAATTTACTGTGTTTCTACCAGCAAGGATGACCAATCTGCTGAATGAAGATGAAAATTTGCTGCTAGGACTGAAAAAATCCTGTGAAGATGGCGATCTCTGCATGCGGTATTTGGGTGGACGCTACAGTTCCATCGAATTTGTGAAGAAAACAGTATATAGCGTCTGCAGTATTCAATTACTGCTCAATCTGTGAAATTCTTCAGTGAGATATTCATCATGCCTTATACACCAAGAAACCAAATGTTACATGCGACCACATACAACCTGAATTCATCATTCACAAAGCAAATTGTCATCGGTGCTGACTTTAAAAACGCGGAAATCTCGCCTCAACCGTGAAACTACAGGCCAGTCATCCTCGTTCAAGTGTAACCCTGAATCCTGAAGAGTGGAAATTATTCAAAAGTTACTTCAACCTCATTTCCCTGTATTTTGATGGTCAAGAGAAGCACCAATGCAACGACTGCGAAAATTTCCATATACACATGACTGTATCGTTTGGTGATTATATAGTGACTTTGGAGCAACATCAAGGAAACCAAAAAGACTATCCGTTTGTGCTGCAAAAAAACAACGTTTGCTGTTCTCCAGGAAGTCAGCCCTTGTGTCGACCGGTATCTTCTAGATCTGAGTGTTATGCCGTTTTAACGTACAAAAGATGTCATTATTGAAACCATCGCTGAAAGTATTTGGCGTAAAATGAAATCACCATCTGTGAAAAGTATAAAATCTTATATACGAAAAAATTATACAAGTTTAAAGAGTAAGGCAATGAAAAAATTAATATTTGCTAATCTTATGCGTTTTGAAATTGTGTTTTTTAAAATTATTACTTTTTATAATCAGAATGTGTGTGAAGAAGTGATTGAGAAATTACAAGGACTCAGATGTGTGAATGATACCTTTATACATTAAAATTTCATGTATTTTGTTGGTAAGAAAAATCTAAATAAATGTAATTTAAACCAAATTCGCCTTTTTTCATTTACTAGTTTAAGGATAGGTAGATGTGTAAGTAAAAAGGTGTGTGTGTGTGTGTGTTTTGAAAATAATCAACTTTATTCCAATAAACTTAAATTTAATACAAAAGATACTTATAAACTAGACTTATCTATCCAACTATTTTGTGAGTCATCGAAACCTAACTACTTTACAAATAGCTTATTTCCTTTTTTTCAGTACTTTTTCCACAAAATAAATATCTGGATGTCTAACTTTGCCTAGTTCTTGTTCATAAAAACTACCTGCAATAGCTTTACCTTGATAATCTTTAAGCATATACGTCACTGGTTCAGTATTCTTGACATGACTTGTAGTAAATATTTCAGTTGTCCAATTCGGTGTGTAGCCTTTCTCAAAAACATGCTTACCTGTAAACTTACTTATACCTTCTTTATCTCCAACTTTAAATTTCGCTGTTTCAACTGCTGGTTTTACACTGTAATTTTTGTATATATTAAACAACAATTTCTTCTCATTTTGTTTAGTAAAATCTTTTGGTTTCATTCGAATAGTCTGATGTCTACTATCATTGTATGATGAAACTAAATCTTTCAAAATATCTATCCACTGGTAATTCCACTGTAAGCTAAATTGCATCCACATTTTATTCTTTAAAGTACGATTAAATCGCTCGCAAATGGACGCTTTTAAATTACTAAATGTCGAGTATAAATTTATCTTGTATCGCTTCATAAGATTTTCGAATTGCGAATTGTAAAATTCTTTTCCTCTATCAAATCATAAATTTTTTGGTATGTGCCCCTCATTAAGTACAAATTCCATGGCTGCAGCTACATCTTCACCCTTCTTGGATTTAACGGAGACAGCCCAAGCAAATTTGGAAAATATGTCAATTACAGTTAATATGTACTTGTATCCTTTGTTTACTCTCTCGTATGGTTGCATTTCAATAAGATCAGCTTGTCAGGTCTCATCAATGCCACGAATATCAAAATGTCGACGTTCTTAATTTCGTCTAGCTGGTTTGTGCAGCATCTTCA
Organism: Belonocnema kinseyi; assembly: GCF_010883055.1. Lineage (NCBI taxonomy): Eukaryota > Metazoa > Arthropoda > Insecta > Hymenoptera > Cynipidae > Belonocnema > Belonocnema kinseyi. The sequence continues at coordinate 51,042,135 of NC_046665.1, forward strand.
CCAAACGCAGCTTCTCGGTGTCCATTTTTGAGTGCATCCAGCCTAGTGTCTAATTGACTAATGAGCTCAGAATTTGATACACTAGTTTTTGAATTGATTGAACATCAATTTTTGCATATTTAAAAAGTTTATCTGTGGAATTTTCCAGAGTTTCAATCATCATTGTATTATTGACTTCTTCAGTTCGCAAAGAAGCTACAACATCATATATAGTCTGAAGTTCACACTGTATCATATGGTGCACCATATTCAGATTCACAGCATCATATAGTTCTTGAGCTTTAGCCACTTTACAAAGCCTCTTATTCTTCATATTATAAATTCCTTCAGATGTGACTTTGAAGCCAATTTGATGTGACTTGGATTACCAGCTGCTTGAGACGCTAGGAGTAAGCGTAATCGGTCTACCAATTTATTCGGATCATCCCAGTAAATGTAATCTATTAGATTTTTCTCTCTAGCAATCATGCATTGTGGGATCATACTTTCACCTGATAATGATTTCCCATCTTTGCTTCGTCTATTTGAATTTTTTGGTGGAGGTGGAGGAATGAATTTCATTATAAAGTTTTTATATTTAAAGGCCTTACTGTCATGATTTTCTCCATTTGGTTTATAATGTTTTTTATATAAGTTTGTTGCCATAACAATTTGTCTATAATTTTCAAGATCACTGAAAGTTATAGAGGACTCTTGAGGTACTTTTCTAAATAAAAGTTCAAGCAAGCCTTTACTTTTGGGAAAATTTAAATTCCCACATGAAGATAGTTCTGACTGAAACTTATCTGAGAATCTCCAATCATTAATCTATCTTTCGTTAATTTTCTTACTCCATACACATTATCGAGTTCTCTACTTCGTTCCCCTAACAATATGAGATACTTGTTTGCATCATCATCAATCCATGAATATGTAGGTATTTCAGAGTTGTTTTCCGTTTCACTAGCAATTGATGTCTCTAAATTACTGGAATCTACATTCTCATCTGCTTCTTCCTCGCGGTCATTAATTGATTTATATGACAAATCATCGTCATAAATACTTTCTTCAGCTTTATTCTTTGCTTCTTCTTTCCATATAATTGGTTCAACTTTTTCCATATTCTTAAAACCGCCAACAATTTTCTCGAGTGGATTAACAATGGGTTTAAAAGTGTCTCTTAATGTGCGCTCAGCTGTTTCTTTGTCCAACTTTATTAACCTATGTTTTCGTCGAATTGATTCACTAGCTCTAGCAATTTTTTTGCAAAATATTCTTTTGCTTTTGAAAATTCTCCTGACGTGAAGACATGTTGATGCATCAACGTCTAAGTTGTGACTGTTTTTATATTGATCATTACACATGTATATCTTACTTTTTCAGACTTATGAAACAATCAAAACCTTTCCTATACCTACCCTGGTTAAGATTCCTATCCTTGTCAATTACAACGAATCCATACTTGTCATTATTCCAGCATGCTGAACACACATTTTTAAATTGCGAATAAGTCATATCAGTATTTACATGATCATCATAAACGTCCTTTAGATTCATTTCATCTTGCTTGAATAAAACAAGTAAATTAACATTGTCACGTACAAGATGTTTAGTAATATGAGCATATGTCTGACTCCAGTAAAAACAGTCGACATCCTTGTGTCTGCCCATAGAAAAGAATGCTCTTATATTATCTTGTTTCTCACAAGCCACATCATCCAATACAATTACTGAGTTGGATTTCGCTTCACTTGGCATTATAACGTCTTCATGCTCATTGAAAGGATAGTACTCAACGCCATCTACTGCTTGAAGGACTTTTTCCAAAAATTCATACTCTGGTTGCTTTAGAGATTTTAAATAGGTGTAGAAATTTTCAAATCTCAAGCTATGTGGATGTATCAGTAGAGTCAGCAAAGCATTTGTCTCTCCACAGTTGAAAGGTCCAAAAAATATAGCTCGTACACTGTTTGGTAGCAAATGTCCGTGTCGTTTTTCTCTATTCTCTTTTTGAACAAGCGAATCAAAATTTTGAATAAGTAGTTTCACAGGTTTTGCTTCAAACTGCATCTTGACAAAGACTGACTGGAAAACCTATAAAGATCCTGGTTATATAGGTTGACCTTCAGTCTAAAAGTATCCCTTGCATAGATATGATCGTTCACAGAGGCAAAACAGTCAGTCGTACACGAACCGTAAAGCAAGCAAGACGTGGGCGTGGCTACCTCATCAGAATCATCAACAATTTGCCTTTTGAATTGCATTTGCCTGGTTACCAGTACTGTGGACCAGGTACGAAACTAGCCAAACGATTAGCACGAGGTGATCCGAGAATCAATCCACTGGACGCTGCTTGCAAAGGGCACGATATAGCCTGCTCACAAAATAGAGAAAATATAGAGGCTAGAAGCTCAGCTGACAGTTTACTGGCTGAAAAAGTTTGGAAACGTGTCTTTGCTCCAGACGCTGGCATAATTTAAAAGGCAGCCGCTTGGGGAGTAGCAAACGTAATGAAGGCGAAATCAAAATTTGGGATGGGTCTCAGCAAGAACAGAAGACCTACCACTACACTGAGAAAACTGGGGTTGCAGCTAAAAAGTCCATGATTCCAAGCAATGATGCGCAAACTGCCATTAAATCTGCACTCAGAGGCGCACGCGCAGCTGTGATGAAGGCTGGTGGGAGAAGAAATGTAAATAAACCTCATATTCTACCTGTATCAGCCAAAGTAGGAGGATTTTTATCCTTCCTCATACCCGTTTTTGCGGGACTCAGTGCTGCTGGAGCACCAGCTGGTGGAGCTGCTGGAATAGCTAAAGCTGTGAATGATGTAAATTCGGCAAAACAACAACTTTCAGAGAGTAAACAACATAATGAGACGATGGAAGCTATTGCTTTAGGAAAAAGTCTATGCTTGAAGCCATAGACAAGGATTAGGGCTTCATCTAAAACCATATAAACATGGAGTAGGAATCAAAGGCAAGTTGAAAAACTCAAAATAAAGCTACCTCATCGAGCCTTAACTGATGCAGATTTACTGAGATTTGCAATATCTTTGAAGATTCCACATTTTCGAGGTGTTTTTATGTGAAATGGATTACCAAAGGGTGGGCCACGTAAATATGAAGGTGCTATTGTTAATCTTGATGATGTAAAACGACCAGGAATACATTGGTGTGTCTATAAAAAGATTGACAGTAAAATAATTTATTTCGATAGCTTCGGTAATCTTCGACCACCTTCAGATCTCTTCAAATATTTTGGCTTTGGTAGCATAAAGTATAATCACGATAGATATCAAAATTACGATACATTCGTATGTGGACCTTTATGTCAGCAATTTCTATATAATCAATTAAAATCTAAGAGTACTTTTAATCTACATAAGTGCTGAAATTTTCAATATAAAGTCAGTTGAATGCTAGCTGTCATTATGGATGATTCATTGACGCTAATATTATTAGGAACTTCTTCAATCCTGGAAACGCACTATTTTCCTTCAATTGAGTTGTCTCCTTATAAAAATTATGCACTTGGACTCGTTGGATTTCCAACCTTTAATTCGATACCCAATGTAGACACTGGTCAAAATAAATTTTATGTGGGTGATGAAATAATTGAAATACCTACAGGAAGTTATGAAATAAGTGACATAAAGCGCTATCTACAGAATGCTTTGGTAAACAAGGGTATTGATATTCATATTAAACCAAACAATAATACTTTAAAAAGTGAAATTTACTGCAGTCGCGGTATAAATTTCGAACCTAAAGATTCCAACGGTCATTTGCTAGAGTTTTCACCACGCAGACTACAAGATAAGTAAACTAATGAACCTGATCAACCGGTATCAATCATAAAAGTGAATTCTTTGAGAATTGAGTGTAGGATAACTACAGGTGCATACATTAATGGTCAGAAAGTAGATACTATTCATGAATTTTTCCCTCTAGTGCCACCTGACTTTGGTTTATAATAAACCAGCACAATGCCACAAACTAATCAGTCGACAAAGAGGAGTCAAAGGGTTAACACCTCAAAGTGCTCTCTTCCTAAAAAGTCTAGGCCTGAAGCTCAGAAAAAGAAGAAGAGAATAAAGAGATTTAAGATTTCTTACGCCTGCATCTGTCAATTTGTCTATCAGCGATTGATTATTTGTCATGGTAGGGAAAATTTTAAATATTCAAGCACCAATCATCTTTGATGAGTCGATTCCACCCTGTGAAATTCATGCACATCAGCTTTATGCCTCATCGAACTTTAACAACAATGATGAAATTCGGATCGTTGTTCAAAATAAGGATCAGTGTCTCCTGCTGAGTAAAAGTTCACTTCACGTACATGGAAGATGGTCAAAACTGATGGAGCGCAAGTGACAAACACATCTGTAGTTTCTAATGCCATCTGTCATTTGTTTGAAGAAGCAAGATATGAAATCAATGCAATAGAAATTGATATAAATAAAAATGTTGGTCTGACTAATCTCATGAAAAATTATGTATCTCTAAATCCAGGACATTCACGATACATACAGAATACTGATTGGCTTGATGTACATAATAACAGTCAATAATTAACAAACGTCACTGGCTACTTAGCATGGTATTTGGTTTTGCTGAAGATTATCATAAAATCATTAGCAATGCTAAGCATGAACTCATTTTAACCAGATCACAGATTAATACAAATGCCATCTTGCAAACAGCTCCTCTTGAGTAGCATAAAATTGAAATCAATAAAATAGAGTGGTTATTGCCTAGCGTTAGACTGTCCGATTCACGAAAATTTCAGTTGCTAAAATATATTGAAAAAGAACCATCTATTCCAATAAGTTTTCAAACTTTGGAACTATATGAATATCCCCTAGTACCAGTGACTTCAAACCATATTTGGATTTTAAAAACCTCAACACAATTGGAAAAACCGAGATTTGTTATACTAGGATTTCAGACAAACAGAAAAAATAATACTATTAGAAACTGTAGCAAGTTTGATCATTGCAATTTGACTAATGTAAAACTACTTTTAAATGATCAGTGCTATCCTTACAGTAATTTAATTCTTGATATTAATCGAAATCAGTATGCTCTTCTTTATGAAATGTATACAAACTTTCAAGCTAATTACTATGGTAAAGAACCACAATCACTGCTATCGAGAAGAGAATTTATAGATCATGCACCAGTACTAGTGATTGACTGCTCTAAACAGAAGGAGTCACTGAAATACGGGCCAGTTGACGTTCGTTTGGAATTTCAAACTAGTGAAAGTTTTCCCGCTTAAACATCGGCATATTGCTTAATTTTGCATGATCGTATAGTTGAGTATAAACCAATAAGTGGGGTGGTGAAAAAGTTGGTATAAAAATGCTGTAACCAATTGAAAAATAATTTAGTTGGATTCAAGATGTAGTACTTGGTGGATATGCAGGGCTTCAAGTTGCCAGAAAATAAATTTGTATCGAAAGAAATGGATATATTACCACTCTCTGATGAAACAGGCAAAATACCATACTCTTTCCTCTTTCAACCACCCTGCACGTGGAAAGACGTTCCACCAAAATATAAGTCTATAAACAAACGTACAGAGCACAATCATCATGGACTACCATGGAATGCTGGCAAATTACCGTATTTTTTAGTACCTGTAAAACTCGAGGATACTTTAGAAGATGAAACAACGATTTATGTAAAAGGATTGGAAAAAAAGACTTGGTTGAAACAATTTGTAGAAATATAATGTGAAATTGTTGACCTTCTTGATTTGAAATGTCCTTCACTGCAGAGATTGCGTGAGATGTATGAAATTAAAGATATTAAATGTACGAATCATATTTATAAAAATTCTTCCAATTGCGCAATTGTAAATGTAATTTTATAGGAAGATTGGATGATTTCAGAAGAGTGCTTATACGCTGATAATTATTTATATGTATAGAGATAACAAATGTTTTTTCCATATATATTTAATCTACGTATTTTAAGCATATAATGTACTGATTTTTTTGGAAGTAAAATAAAAAAGAAAATGAAAAGAAACTTGTGTGTTTTTTCTCAGAGTTTCTTGTCCTTATAATATGTGCAAATAGTAGATATGCGAATGGGTAGGTCAGTGAACATCGTTAGCATTGTGGCTTCAAGAAACGTCGTCCTCAGCATTGAGAGATTACTGCTGCTGGATCTGGTTGCACCCGATAGCTAAATCAGTTTAAGAAAAATGCTCTGCATTTAACTTTTTTCAATTTTAATTAAAGCAAATGATTTTTGATTTGAAGAAATTCACTGAAAATTATATTTTTTTCGGGTTGTATTCAATAAAAAACGCCATTTTATATTCAAATATTTTTATTTTTATTTTGCAATAACTTGTGTTTTTTACAAACTATTATACAGTTTTTTTTCGATTCCTTCTAATAATTTTTACATATATACAATTTACATTATATCTGTATTACAAAAGATTATTTTTATTCCAACCACTGCATACTATAATATTTAGACTATAAATCTGGTACATTAAGCTTCATATAGAGTATATAATCTGTCTCCCTCACTCCTACACTCATATATACAGTATATTCCATCTCTATCTTTCTCACTCCAACACTCGTATATACAATTTTTACTAGCTTAGGTTTATATATAGTATATTCTATCTCTCTCATTCCTCCACTCGTATTTCACATCGTTTATTTTTCTTCTCATATATACCCAGATAACAAAATGCGTGCACAGTGCGAGCGTTATCGCTCGCACGCGTGCGGATTATCCCGCACGCAGCGCCATCACTCGAGCAGACAGATGAGTCTTCATATGCGACGCATATCGCTCGCACGTGTGAAGCTCGCACGCATGACGCTGACATGCGACCTTTAAAATGCATGCAGGATTTAAAAATAGATGGTTTTAAACATTATTATTGAATGAAAAAAAGAATATTTTCTCATAAAAACATTTTATTTTTATAATTAGAAAGAACCCCCCACCAAATGTGCAGAAAATATCCTTTTGTTAAAAATTTGTAATATAATTTTTTTTTTGTATTTTTGAACATACTTAAAATTTGAAACGAAAAAGTAAGAAAAATTCACAGTTTTTAAACAAACACTTGTCAAAGTTTCAATTTTTACATGTATTTTAATAGGAAAATGCTTATTTTAGTGAAATATTTGTATTTCTCCAAAAATCTTTGTTAGATTAGGCTAAAAGTTTAACATTTTTGACTATGAGACTTACCGAAACAAGAGTTTTGTACCCGTAAACTAGAAAGATTAACGATTTTTTGGGTATAGAGCATGTTTTGGGGGTATTTTCATACCTTAAACCTCCAAAGGTATGAAAATACAGCCAAAACATGCTTTATCCTAAAAAATCGTTAATCTTTTTAGTTCGTGTGTATGAACCTTTTGTTTCGGTAAGTCTCATAGTCAAACTGTGAAACTTTTAGCCAAATCTAACAAAGATTTGTTGAGGAATACAAATATTTCACTAAAATAAGCATTTTCCTATTAAAATACATGTAAAAATTAAAAACTTTGACAAGTGTTTGTTTAAAAACTGTGCATTTTTCTTACTTTTTTCTTTCGAATTTTTAGTCTGCAAGTTCAAAAATACAAAAAAAAATTATATTACAAATTTTTAACAAAGGGATATTATCTGCACATTTGGTGGGGGGTTCTTTAAAATATTTATAAAATAACTGAACAGCCTGTAATAATAGATTTTCAATTAACATATATCGACATTTTTTTAACGAACATAATAATATTTCACTTTAAAACCCGTGCCATTTTTTAAATTTATAATTTATAATTCTAATGAGGTACTTTTAACGAATATAGTATTGCATTTAAAATATAAAAAAGTAACGATCTCAACTGAAACCAAACAATTTACAATGCGCTCTCACGGTCAGCCTTAACCGCATTTAACTAAAAAAATAGATTACAAGAAATGCTTTCGCGAAATAGTATTCTATCATAATATGCATGCTTCTTTAGCAATACTTTAAAATAATTGTGGTTGCGCTTTTTGCAAAAATTCAAAATTTGGATTTTTAAAACAAAACAAAAATTTTTAATTTTTCAAATTAGAGAGGTTAAAGCTACAGAAATGGAGTAGAGAAGTTCCTACAGAAATTTTTATAAAATCATAATTGTGAAATCTACGATTGTTTCTGTAATCGTTTAGTACAAAAACAGAAAACTTCGTAGATTTCACAATTACTATTTTATAACCATTTTTGTAGGCACTTTTTTACTCCATTTTTGCAGCTTAAATCACTCTGATTAATTAAAAAATTTTACAAATTTTTTTTGGAAAATCTAAATTTTGAGTTTTGGAAAAAAGCGCTCCAACAATTATTTTAAAGTTTTACTACAAACCGTCCTCTATTACATTTTTTAAATTATATTTTTCAAACTAGTTTGTCATATTTATGTATCATATTCATCATCCCCGAAGGAACCATCGTGGTCGGAAAGGTTTTCTTCTCCTGCTGAACCCTTTTGTGCTTCCAAAACCGCAATTTGTTTTAACAAGTCCTCCTCGTTTTCATCCAAAGCCCTTTGATTTTTGAGAAGAACCTTCTTCTTCAAATTCCTATAGCGCTGCTTCGTTGTTCTTAGAACCTCCAGCATTTCACTCTTAAAGTGTGCTCGGTCGTCTGGCCCATTGAACTGGGAACACCTTTGAGCTGCCTCTGAAAAATAAATTGAAAAATATATTAATAATATAAAAATTGTTGCAATTAAATAAGTTTATTGTAAAAGTATATTCCCTGCCTGTCTGGCGAAATCGCCTACTCTTCTTATTTCGCCAGTCTTCCTCCCTCTCTCATGCATATTAATTCCATCAGGCGAAATAAGCAACATATACTGTGCTTATTTTGCCAGACGTATCTGACGACGTAGCCACACCGAATACGTTATCGAGGGTGAAGCGCGAGATTAAGAGATATCGAGCGAAGCGAGCCGTAAAGTAAGGTTATGTTTTTATTACCAGCACGCAGATGAGAAGTTAAAATCCTTCTTCTTCGTCTTTTATGATAAGAAAAAATCCTTCGTTCGTATTTCAAAAAATCTTTTGGTGATGAGCAATTATAAGATGCAGAAAAAGAAAGACACGCGGAACACTGACTGACTCGGACGGAAAACTCTCACACAAACTCAGCTGTCAACTGAAAGCGTGGGAAGTGGATTTATGGCGAGACAACGGCGGGGAGAACGGCCATCATTATTTTAAACGATTGAGCGCGCTTTTCAGATTTCTGATATCAGCATTTTTATTTTTTTTCTCGTGATGCAATTTGGAATATTTGAATTTTAATAAATAAACAATATCTAAGGTTTAACTAATATCTAATTTGATCATTATTATGGAATTATTATTTATTAATTATCTGCACGATTTATGCACGCGTGCATCGCGGCTGGTGATGGCAGGATGCGTGCGTTATGACTCGCCTCGTGCGACTCGCACACGTGCTTGTAGTGTGCGTCGCACGATTGTTATCTGGGTACAATCTTAGTAACCTACAATGGCAATTTGTTTTACATTTATACAAATAATCAATAACACAGCCACACAAAAAAAGTGTCTGGATTTGGTAACAAGACATACGTATTCCTATGGATTTTGGGGCGCTGAATTCGAATTCGGTATCAAAAATCACCCATCACGTCATGGTTAAGCCATAACCCCAAAAAATGACGAAAAATCATTCACTGAGGCAAATAAATTTCAAACTAATGCCAGTGATGCAAATTTTCACTTCAAAAACATGTCGACAACTCTGAAGGATCAACCCTTGCCTGATATCAACTTATTTAAAATTACTTTACCCAACAGAACCTGACCTCACCTAACCTGAATTAACAGCAATTTATTGAACTACACGTAAAGCTCTGGAAGCATATTTTCCCAGTAGCAAATGTGTGCTACATCGAATGGGTCAACTGGAGCCTAACCTAGAAATAAATCTAACCTAGCCTAACCTAACCTAACCTCACGAAACACAATTAACCTGATTGTGTTGTCCCGTTGTGTTTGCGGTACCGTTTCATTCAGCTTCGGCTTAACCTACATAGAGGTTTATCGATCCTAACCTAACAAAACCTGACCTAACATAACCTAACCTAACCTAACTTAACTTCATGTAACACAATTAAACTCGTTGTGTTGTCCCGTTGTGTTTGCGGTACCGTTACAAATGAATCTAACTTAACAGAACGGTTGCAATACAATAAAATTCGTTTCATTGTACTACAGGTGGTTAAAAATTTAGACGTACATTACTCATTTGAAGAAATTTAGAACTACAAGTAGAATTGACCACATTTCAATTAACCTGACAATGTTTGTATCAATTAAAATGTAAAACTGCAACTTAAACATGCAAATGAATAAGAGTTTTATTCAAAATTTTTTTCCCTTTGCTTTTCTTAGACTTAAGGGATATATTTATACTATCTTTCGTGTTAACATTTTATCTTGCTTTTTATCGTAATTAAATTGATTTATAGACCTACTTCAGTCTATTTTCTGCCT
>NC_046665.1:51052760-51056891 GCF_010883055.1 Belonocnema kinseyi
GATGGGAATCTAAAAAGTGAAGTTTTAAATTCATCAAGCAGCCTAACTTTTTGTAGTTTCTTATCATTTTCGCAACAATATTCTCGTAGTCTGGACTTTTTTGCTACCGAGGAAATTTGCGCTTACCGTGGAGGTGCCCTGGTTACAGATACAGGCGAATAATGCTAGCAACAAGCGGTTACGAAACTCCAGACATTTACTGCTATTAATGTCAAAATATGAAAGTACGCAAGAACAGGGTTGCCAGCGTAATCGGTTAGGTTAAGCCAGGTTTTGTTAGGTTAGGATAGGTTAAACCTCTATGTAGGTTAAGCCGAAGCTGAATGAAACGGTACCGCAAACACAACGGGACAACACAATCAGTTTAATTGTGTTTCGTGAGGTTAGGTTAGGCTAGGTTAGGCTAGGTTAGATTTATTTCTAGGTTAGGCTCGAGTTGACCTATTCGATGTAGCGCACATTTGCTACTGGGAAAATATGCTTCCAGAGCTTTACGTATAGTTCAATACATTTCTGGTAATTCAGGTTAGGTGAGGTCAGGTTCTGTTGGATAAAGTTACGTTAAATAAATTGACATCAGACAAGGGTTGATCCTTCACAGTTGTCAACATGTTTTTGAAGTGAAAATTTGCATCACTGGCATTATTTTGACATTTATTTGCCTCAGTGCATGATTTTTCGTCATTTTTTGAGGTTATGGCTCAACCATGACGTGATGGGTGATTTTTGATACCGAATTTGAATTCAGCACCTCAAAATCCATAGGAATAGGCTCTATATTTATATCCCCATGGAAGAGCATCTGTAGTACCAGGAAGCAGCATTCGTTTGTCATCATTGTGACGCTTAGTTTCTTAAAAATTAATTACACAACTTTGAAATCCATATCTACGGACACGGAGCAACAGAGCGCTGAACAACAAATGCTCTAATTGTTTAAAAAATGGGTTTAAGAAAAAAAAAAAGCACATCTAGATTTTTTCGAGAGAAATGCATTGGTGCACTTGCGTTTTTGATCCGATGCATACATTGTTTCTCAAAATTGCAGAAGAATAACAGATGGCTTAATTGTTTATAAAATTGTTAAAAAAAACAAAAAGTGCACATCGAGATATTTCCGAGACAAATCCAGGGGTGTTTTTTCTTTTTTGATGTGACGCTTAGTTTTTTTTAAATTAATTGGAACACTTTGAAATCCATGTCTACGGGCACGGAGCAACAAAGCGCTAAACACCAAATGCTCTAATTGTTTAAAAAATGGGTTTACGAAAAAACAAAAAAATCAACATCTACATTTTATCGAGAGTAATTCATTGCTGCACTTTGTTTTTCGATACGTTGCATACTTTGTTTCTAACAATTGCAGGAAAATAACAAATGGCGTAATTGCTTAAAAAATTGTTCAAACAAAAAAACAAAAAATGCACATCGAGATATTTCCGAGACGAATCCAGGGGTGTTTTTTCTTTTTTGATGTGACACTTAGTTTCTTCAAAATTAATTACACAACTTTGAATTCCATACCTACGGGCACGGAGCAACAGAGCGTTGAAAAACAAATGCTCTAATTGTTTAAAAAATGGGTTTACGTAAAAACAAAAAAATGCAAATCTACATTTTATCGAGAGGAATTCATTGGTGCACTTGGATTTTCGATTCGATGCATACTTTGTTTATAACAATTGCAAGAAAATAACAAATGTCGTAATGGTTTAAAAAATTGTTCAAAGGCATCTTAATGAATTTGAATAAGCTTTCTGCAGGCCAGTGAATCCATTTTAAAAGAGCACTTGATGGCTAGCAGAAAACTGGAAACAAATTTTTTGCTATGAAGTGAAATTTATACTCCAACAATTTCACAAATAATATTTTCAATGAATTGCACTGAGTTTCAATTTAAAAAAGTAATTTAATTTGATTCAAATTTAAATAGTTTAATATTTTAAATATAGTTTAAATTTAAAATACCATAAAAGGAGCACTAACCGATTTTTAAGAGACACCAGTTTTCCTATCTTCACTGCACAGGTGGAATACGTTGACGTTCGTAATAAATTTTTTTCATAGAATGCTCGCAAAAGTTTTTATTATAAATTGTATAAAACACGAAAACTGTTAAAAATCTCTATATTAATTTTCGCTTCACTTTTTTTCGGCTTGTGTGTATTCAACAAATGCTTGATGACAACTTAGGGAAATGTATGCAAAGCGCCCTTTTATAGATGCACATTTGCTATCCTTGTCTAGTAACATATCTCCCTCTTTGTCTAATTGTTCTAGAACCTTCTACGTTATAATCCACACGTGCGGATATAAATGTTTAACATCGCTAAATTCAATGCATCATTAAAAATAACCTTGAAGTTGTGTACGAAAAAAATTGCGCAATAAAATTTGATATCATTCATTCTATAAAATTCAACATAATAAAAAAAAATTTTAACGCTGAACTAAATCATCCTCGATTCTCTATAGTCGAAGAGTAGTCTTAGTGAATGATTGAAAAAATTTCAAATAATTTGTTCTATGAATCTGTTGCATTTTTTAAATTTTATTTTAAATCTTTAGCATTTCATAGTTAAAAAACTGACCTTTCGAAGTAAGAGCTGAAAAGAGAGAATATATTTGGTATAAAATTAAACATGCGACCTCAGCTCGAATATCGTTGCATGACATAAGGAGTGATAAGTGTCGGGCAGGTATTTATTAAGCGTCCATGAAAGGTCTCGAATTAAATTCATGCTGTCTATAATCTCTCTCTCTCTCTCTCTCTCTCTCTCGAGTCTCAAAATTGTTTTCAGTATCTTGTTTCATATACCTCGTCTAGACGTTGACAAACATACCATATGGTAAAAGAATGAATACGAAAGCGAACGATTACGAGCTGTAAAAGAAGTGATCTTTCTACAGAGCGATAGCATAGGATAATGAAATGTGCGCAGCCTCAGACTACCGATACGTGAATGCTTCTGCGAGTTTAAACGCGTTTAGCTGTTATCTCCTGTTATCTCTAGTCCTCGCTCGCTACTTGATATCGGAATAAAGCAACAAGCATCCCTGAGTATATGACCTACCATAAGAAATGCTTTTTTATTCCTTTCTTACCTTCAATTAACTTTATATATATATATATATATCTTTTTTTAATTCTAACTTTTCTCGAAGATTCTAGACTGCAGAAGAATGTTTTTCACAGGCAGAAACTTTTAGTCAAAGCATCATCTATCAGGAATTTTCAAATTAAATTAATAATCAAACAGGATGCCATACGTAGCTCCCCATATAAACTTTCACCTATAAACCTGCATCTTTTGCGCATTTAACAAACGTCTTATCTCAAAGGAAGCAATAAATCATCCTTGTTCTTCTCACAACAACCTTCAACCTGTTTACATGAATTTGGCTACAGATTATTGCGTAATCGTGAGGTCATCAGGATCCTTCGAGAATTTTTCTCGAAGGAACGGAAGGAAGCACGGACACGAACCCTTTTTTGCAGAAAATTTAGCTCGGACACGAACCACAACAGGTCGAAGATTCTCGATGCCGGTAAGATAGGAATCTTGAGTTAGAAGGCTGCCTGCTCATCTACTTACCTGAAACATATTTTCAAAAAATTGGCAGATGAAAGAAAAAAAAACGATTTATCCTATTTTGGAGGTAACCTCTTCATCTAACAATGAGATCATTCTTCAGTTCAAAAGGAATGGAGATGGAAAATATTAAATTTTTTGTATAATAATTTTATTTTTATTTTTTTTTCTATTTCAATGACCCTTGAAACGGAATACTTTTTTATATATATCAAATAAGAGGTTGAAACTAAGGGAAAATGTATTATATCCTTATGTTTGATAAAATAATTTTTTCCTCATTTAAAGCAAGAAATAAAAATAAGATACATACGAAAACCGTAAGAAAAATAGAATTTTGTTTCTCTCGAAATATTATTTATATAATATAATATAAATCTTAATATATATAACATAATAGAATATAGGAAGAATAAAGAAAAAGAATAAAGAATAGAAAGAATATACAGTCTGTCAAGTTAAAGCGTGGGTGGCTTTACTCGCAGTCGGTAAGGTGTATCGACATGATTTTGGTGTCAAAATATTAAGAAGAGCTCCC
>NC_046665.1:51056991-51079761 GCF_010883055.1 Belonocnema kinseyi
AAAGAGGGAGCTCTTCTTAATATTTTGACACCAAAATCATATCGATACACCTTACCGACTGCGAGTAAAGCCACCCACGCTTTAACTTGACAGACTGTAAATATATTCTCTCACCGAAGATTTAAAATGCATCGTATATCTACTATATTTTGCCAATCACTGATGAAAATTTCAGCGACAAAAAACACGATTGTTTTGAAGAATAAGAAAAACCTTAAAATTTCAAAAATAGCAAGGTTTAAAAAAAATCAAAAATGATTGTTTTCTCTGGAAAACCAGAAACAAATGGTAAATTTATAATAACTAGACTATGTTAGTGTTTATTGTTTCTAAGAATTTCAGGAGAAAAGGTTAGGTTTTTGATTATTTTTTTCACACACTTTCAATACCCTCTCATTATTTTCCTTAATTTTCTCTCATTTTTATCCTTTTAATTCCCCTCATTTCCCCTTGATTCCCCTCATTCACCTCAGATTCCCATATATTCCCCCATTACCTGACAGTATACTCCGCTCATTTCTTATACTTTGCCTCCTCCTACTTCTTCTAAACTCTTTTTCCCCTCATTTCCCATGCTTCCCTTATTTCCCCTACTTTGCCTCCCCAAATTTAAATTGATTGCACCTACTTGCCCTCCACTCATTTCTCTTCTTCATTTACTCTTCCCCTCTCCACATCTCCCCTTACTTTACATCCTTCCCCTAAAAACTAGTTATTTTCCATCATTTGCCCTAATTTTCATTCCCTCATTTCGCCTTGCTTCCCCAACATTCACCAAAATTTCTTCACTTCCATTATATCTCCCCATTCCCTATCATTCCACCTCATTTATTCTACTTTCACTCCCTTGTTTTTGCATAACTTTCACGCCTCTCCCCTCATTGCCTAAATTTTCCTCTACTCATTTTCCCTCACTTCCTTTTAGCGCTCCTACTTTAGCTCCCTTATTTTTCCCTCGTTTTCTCTACTTCCCTCACTTAATGCACCCTCACTTTTTCTCCTTGAAAGAAAGTACGACGGACGGACACCCGAACAAAACTATAATATAAGGGCCTCTGCCCGGGGATACGAAACATTGAAATGCAAAACTGTCGCTATGTTAATTTAAATTTTAATTTTAGTTAGCAAAATAACCACCTAATCATCCCTGAAAAAGTCATGCAATCAAAAATAATTTCCCAATTTACAGAACTGCATCTCATGCCTAAAACAACCCCAATCACAGTTCCGAAACACGTGGAGATAAAACCGAGAAAAAAGCCAGTGAATAAGGGAAGGAAAAAAATAGGAAATCGTCGACAACACCACAATGAAGATTTTGAAGATTTCGATCCAGGAATTGGAAACGAAGATGATTTTGGAACAACTCAAATTATGGCGGGAAGTACACAAGAAGGTCAAAAAACAGAAAGACCTCTGATAGTACCTTCCTTATCTCCACCTTGGGTAATTTTGAATGCGGCAAGTACCAGGCAATACTTCTTGTCTCAATACTTGTTTCTCATTTTGCTCCATATAATGACGCTCTAAAAAATATATCGAGTAATAAATCACGAAGCATAAAATAGGAATAAAATTCTATAATCGCCTATCGATTCTAGTTTTTAAGATTTTCTAGTCAAGTTCTTGATTAAGAAAATCTTTTAAGTCGAAATAATAGGAAAACACGTTGCGACTGATCCAAGTTTAAATGAAAATTCCAGGTAAATAAGATTTTTTCTTTTGTTTATTGTAATAATTATGATATCTCACGAACATTTTAAGATAAAAATTAAAAGAATCGGTAGAACATTTTTGGAAAAATTTTGATTTTTTTCTACAATTACTAAGAATTGAAGAAATTCTAATTAAATTATATGGCAAATATTGGCTAACCTTTTTTTAATAGGTTCTTTTAATAGAATTCTGAAAGAATTCAGTTTATGTCCTTAATTAATATACAACGATAATCGTTGATATTTATTTCGAACTAAAAAATATGTCAATAATACAGCAGTATTGCTACAATTCCCAATTTCGAAATTGCCTGACTTTCCCCTGACCAATTTTTCATGTTCTCTAACTGTTCAAAATTGGTTTTTATTTTATGAAATACATCCTATTTACTAGAAGATCAATAATGCTAAACCAAAAAAACGTTTGTGTCCAAATTTATTTGAAAGCAAGTAGTTGAATTTTCAACCAAGAACATTAAATATCTATAAAAAAAGAACAATTTTCGACAAAAATGAAACAGTTAAATTTTCCACCAAAAAAATCAATTTCTGATTTGAAAAAAAAAACTAATTTTGAATCAAAGAAATAAATTTTCTAAAAAAGATAAATTTACCACCAAGAATATTTAGTTTCTACCAGGAAAGATTAATTTTAACTACATACATTTTGTATCGAATATTTGAATTTTTAAAGGATTTTTCAACCAAACCTTTAATTTTTCAACCAAGAACATTAAATTTCTATCAAAAAAGAAAAATTTTGGGCAGAAAATTAAATAGTTAAATTTTCAGTTAAGCAAATCAATTTGTAATTTTAAAAAAATTCAAACATAAAATAAATTCTCAAAAAAAAAAAAATTCTTAACCAACAAAATTAATTTTCTGCCCGAAGAGATTAATTTTAACATAATAAATCAATTTTAAATCAAATATTTGAATTTTTAAGGATTTTTCAACCTGAGAGTTAAATGACAAATGTTTAACCAAATGGAAATTAGTTAATTTTTCAAATATAAAAATTAATTTTTATCAAAGAAATAAATCTTCTGATAAAAACAAATTTCCAAACAAGACGATTAACTTTATACCAAAAAAGATTAATTTTTAACAAAATATATGCATTTTCAACATAATATTTGAATTTTTAGAAGAATTTTCAATCTGATATTAATCTTATTAACCAAAAAATTGAATAAAAAAATATTTTCAACAAAATAGTTACATTTTTTACAAGACAGAAAGGTTTTTTTTAATAAAATAATAAACCATCAATTGATATTTCAATTAAAAATAATTTAATTTTGAACCCAAAACAGTTGAATTTAACCAAAAAAGACGAATTTTCGACAAAATAGTTGTAATTTTAAACCAAACAGTCGCGATTTTTAAGGAAAGAAGATGCAATTTCTACCCAAATATATGAATTTTAAAAAAAAAGGCTAATTTTCAGCCAACAATAATGACTTTTTTTCAAAAATTTTTATTTCTCAACAAAATAATATAATTAACCTCAGATTCCGTTTATCGAAAATTCCCTGACATCCTCTAACTTTCTTGAATTCTGTGATCTGCAGCAATCCTGTACAATTTTTCAATCAGATATACAGAATGGTTTGATTTTAATTCAATAAACAAATATATTTAGAAAAATGTTAACCAATATTTATATATTTTTAATTAAAATTTCTTCATTTTTTAATAAATAAATACAAAATATACTATTTAAAAAAGCACTTGACCGCGTATTTATATTTCCATCTTGAAATGTTTATGAGATGCCACATTACTGTAAATAATTTTAAAAATCCCATTTAATTAGAACTTTTATTTAAACTTGGTTCAGTCGTAACGTGGAAATTCGTTGTAAATACTAACGGATTCAGATTTACAAAGTAGGGAAATGAAGATTGTTATATAATAATGTATCGTTAAAGCGTTTAAATGCGCCGTGCTAGAATTACGATTAGAATTGCGAGATGCGCAATCAGGGATTGCCGTTCTTATCATGCGATTAGTGGATGAAAGAAAGGTACGGTTCCGAATCAAATAAGTCTTCCTTTAAGTTGAAACGATGGATACGATCTTCTAGAATCTGGTATAAGATTTTGATACTGCTGTTACAGATTTCTTGTCGAATGGATATTTTACAAGGTTTTCTAGTACTAAAAGCAGGGTGGCCGAAAAACTATATTTGTAAAATTCCCTGATCTTTCCCTGGTTTTGAATAATTTTTCATTTTTGCTGACCATTCATATTTAAATTGAGTTTTCATGCTAGGGATGATACGGGTAATTGTCATATTGAGAAAATTTGGAACATAAAACAAATTAGTTATTAACTTTTTTATTGCAACATAATGATTATATCTCTTATTTTTGTAGGAAAAAGGTGTCTGTCATTATTTATTGTTTTAATCAATTATTTTTAAAGAAACTGAGATGCTCTTAGGAAATTCCGATTCGTAATTATGTCATCTGGTCTTTTGACTTGATTTTTTCTTACATAAAGCACGTTTTGTTAATTTTTTTTAGGAACAAAGGAAGAGACTATATTTTCAAAAAATATCCACTGTTTTTTTTAATTTGACATGTTTGTTCAATGATAAATTACACGGTAATTAAAGATCAGACTACGGGGTAAGTGGGATATTTTTTTTGTGTTTTTAATTATCAATGTAAAATAGGAAAAGCTGTCAACAGTTCGAGATCAGTCGAAAAGTTTAATTAACTTTATTTTTGAAATAAAAATAATATAAAAAAATTAAACCTATACATTTCCACAGAAAAGTGTTTTCAACTCAATTAAGAAATGATACAATTTTAAATAGGAAAGTTTTTCAATATCACTGAACCTTAATAATGAGGCTTTGGATGGAATTCCTTCAATTACAAATTCAAACTTTTAAAACTTTATGTACATTAATATTCTTATAAATAATAACAATTTTAAAGTAAACATACATTATAATTTTTATAATATGTAAATCACTTTGTTAAAATAATAATATATAATTATTTTATTATTATTTTAAATTATATAGATCTAATTAATTATGATTAATATAAGCAATAATACTTCAGACAAGTTTTGATTGAAGAAAGGAGAGGGCAAATAAAAGTAGAAAGTCGAAGGATAATCTTGGCAACATTTTAAACAAGCATCTTTTCAAATATTTTAAATACCACTGATCAAAGTGTAACTTTACAAAAATGTAATATGGTAACATTTTCAAGCTAGAATTAATTATTAATAAAACAAAACAAAATAATTCAAATTCATTACTATCAGGGCTGTCACAGTCTAATTTGCTTTTTTAAAAAGTCGAAAAATGTCATTGATTTTAGTCAAATTGAAGTGAGATTAGACAAATTTGATGAAAATAAGGGAGATTATGAAAATTTTATGTAATTCGTAAAAATCTACAAGTGAATTTAAAGAAAGTGAAAGTGAATTAAAAACAATATCAAAAAACTAATTAAATTCGGTAGTTTTGAAATGATTTTAGACAAATTCAAGAGAATTTAAAAAGATTGACTGAAATGGTTATGAATTCAAAATAAGTTTAAAAGTCTTGACGTTTACCTTGACAAAAATAAAGAAAATATTTAAAAATCCATTGAATTAAGTAAATTGAGTGAATTTAGAATATTTCGAGCAGCGTAAGAAATACAAGTGAATTATAAATAATTTTCAAGAATTCAAGACAATAAATAAGAATTCAATGTTCATTCCAAATAAACTCAAAAAAAAAAATATTTTAAAATCTCTTTCAATCTTTGAAACTCTACGAATTCAGTCACTTCTTGTGAATATATTTTTCCTGAAATCCTGGAAAATATACTAAAATTCTTTACCTCATAGAATTTTTTTCACATCCTTTAAAATCGTTAAAATCTTTGGAAATCCCTTCAACATTTTTAAACCTCTTGAAATTGCTTGGGAATCTTTCAAAATATCCTAAAATATTTCAAAATATTTGAAATTTTTAGCAATCCCTTGACATTTTTTAAAAGTTTTCTAAAATTCTTGAAATTAAACAAAAAACTAAAGTAATTCAAATCCATTGACGTCCCTTCCAATTCTCGAGATATATAGGATATTCTTCGAAATATTCTTAAATATCCTTAATTTTTTTTTTTCTTTAAAAATCTTTTGAAATACCTTCAAATATTGGAAAAATATTATATGAATATAATATAAATATAATATAAATATATAAATATTAAATATTTTTGAATATCTTTAAATCAATTAAATTTTTCAAAATCTTTGGAAATATACCTTCAAATATTTGAAAATCTATTCATATCTTTGAAATCCTTCAAATAATTGAAATCTATTTAAAATATCCTAAGATATTTCAAGTCCTTTACATATTCGTTTAAATCCTTTGAATGCCTGAAACTGTTTAAAGCTCTTAAAGATTCATTGGAATATTTAAGAATACCCTATAATCTTTCAAATCCTCTGCAATAACTATAAATAATTAAAAACTATTCAAAATACTCTCAAATATTTCAAAATCTTTAAATTCTTTTTAAATTAATTGAAATTTTGTTAATCTTTTGAAAATTATTTGGAATTATTAAAAATACCCTAAATGTTTCCAAGTAATTTCCAATTGATTTCAATAATTTAAAGGGATTAAAAAAATATTTCAAAGATTTTTGAGGTATTTCTGAAAACTCTAAAGAATTTTCAAGATCTATAAAAAGATTCAAAGGATTTCAATAGATTTCAAAGGATTTTAAATATCTTTGGATATTTTAAAAAGATTTTAATCATTTTCTTCTTTTAAAATCACTAATAACTTTTAAAAGTTCCTAAAAATTTTCAAAAATACCTTTAGATCTTTAAAAGCGTTTGAAATTCCTTTAAAATATTGAAATCTGTTCAGAATTTAAAAATCCTTTGGAATTTAGAAATCCTTTAAAATTCATTCGAATTATTGAAATATATTTCAAACTCCTTGGAACCTATTACAATACCCTCAAATATTATTTCGAATCTTTAAATAATTTGAAATATTTTGAAATTTCTCTCAAACTTATTTTCTCTTCAATTAAAGAGAAGCGCTTGAAAATTCCTTGGAATTTAAGAATTTTACGAATATTTTAAAATATCATAACATATTTTGAATTTCGTAAAAAGATTCTAACGCTTTGAAACTTTTTAACGCTCTTGGAAATTCCGTGAAATGAAATGTTTTTAATTACCTAAAATATATTAAAAATCCTTAGAGATTTAAAAAATAACCTAATATATTCACATTTCGTTGCAATCGTTTGAAATCCTTTGGAACTTATTAAAACTCTTGAAAATTCCTTGATGTATTTAAAAATTTTCTGAAATTTTTTTGAATCCTTGGCATTCCTCCAAGTTATTGAAACCTATTGAAAATTCCTTGGAATCTTTTAAATTACCCTAAAATATTTCAAAATGATTTTTTTTAAATTAAGAAATAGATATGGACTTTAATTCAATAGTGGTTAACCAATGTGATCA
This sequence comes from Belonocnema kinseyi, assembly GCF_010883055.1. Taxonomy (NCBI): domain Eukaryota; kingdom Metazoa; phylum Arthropoda; class Insecta; order Hymenoptera; family Cynipidae; genus Belonocnema; species Belonocnema kinseyi. Next base: position 51,064,212 of record NC_046665.1, read on the forward strand.
TTTTTTTTTAAAGTGACTAAAGTGATATTTCTTTCGAAAAAAATGAGTAAAAAGTGATTTGAGAAAAAAGTGACTGTAAGTGACTGTGTGGCAGCCCTAAATATTCTTAAAAATTACTTAAAGTGCTTCTTGGATGAATTCCCTGACTTCATTTTTTTTTTAATACCCGACTTTTCTCCTGATTTTCCCTGACCAATATAATTTACTGAATTTTCCCTCATTCTCAGGTTGTCCGTGATCTAACGGCCACCCTGTATTACATTTTAAAACCTAATTACAATTTGATAATGTTTTTTTTTATAATGTGTCGACTATCTAAACCCAGATGAAATATTTTTAACGTTGATCCTAAGAAAATTCTGTAAATAAATAGAATTATTTCTCGTATATTAGTAGCAACAGATAACTGAATACATCCTTACACACCACAAAATATGTTTGAGAAAACAAAAATTTGAGAGAACCTAATCTGTGAGAAGCATTAGATTTTGTAAATAAATCAAAAATAGGATAAGGAAGTTCAATGTTGAACAGTTTCTAGATTAACGCCCCGCCGAAAATAATAAAGGTGGGAATTACTGGGAGTTGTTGTAAATAATTGTAATAATTGTGTTAATTTAAACAATTAATTTAATCTCTCATATGCTCTGGAAATTTATTTTATTTTATTGATGGATACCAAATTTATGGATTTAGTAGGATTTAACGAATAGAATGATATTTATTATATTTATCCATTTAAACAAATTTAATTAAATCAAAATCAGTAAACGAAATTTCAAAAACACTCTGCAAAGTGCGATCGCACGTTTCAACAAATAAAACCACAAACCACCTGAGGCGAGTTTCATTCCCTTTGACATGCATAATAATTTGAATATACAATGTTTCCCCTTGAGTCGCGAGAAATCCCAGAGCTCGAAAGTAGCTTCACGCAACAGGTGTGGAAGCAGGTATCAAGCTATAAATTTCGACAGGTTCAGAAGTCGACTGCAGAACTTTAGTTTTCAACATAAACTCTGTTGTTAAACATGAAAAAATACGAAGGATCGATTAATTCCGATCAAATTATAGTTTTCATTTTTATTCAAGATGTTAAATTTAAAATTGGATCATTTCTTCTATTTCTTTTTTGTAATAACAAATATTACAAATGCTTATTGGCGAAAAAAAAAATTTTTTATTAGCTCCGGTAGGAATAGAACCCGCGTGAACTGAGTGCCTCGGCACTCAATACCACTAAGCTACGGAGGATCGAGATTCTTTTTTTTTGCAAAGTCGTACATGATGCCTTTGGAAACGAAATGCTATTACGTAGGTTCGATTCCAACATGAGATAATAAAAAATGTCGGGTACTTTTCTCTCTAATGTACTAACTAATATGTTATTTAAGTTAGTTGTAACAAAAATCAGATTTCGGAACAAATCTATTCTTTTTTTTTTCTTTGATTTTTCTTTGATTTTAACAATAAAATATTAACGATGACGCCATTTCAAATAAAAAAAATTATTTTTAATAAAAAAAGTATTTTAACCAAGTTTTTTGCAATTTAATTTGGTCTAACTATCGTTTTTTTGCCAATTTAAAAAAATCAGAGTTGATATAAAATCTTTGGAAATTCCTTGTTTCAACTCAAAAACATAAATTTTGTACAAAAAATGGAAGAATTAAATTTTCAGTTCGAAGAATTATATTTTAATCAATGCAAAAAAAGAAATTAAAAAAAAGTAGTTAAAATTTCAACCAAAGTGATAAATCTGTGATGAAAAAATGAATTCTTCTTCGTTGAATTGTTAAATGAAAAACTACAAGCTTTCAAGTAAGTTGATACATCCTCAACCACAAGAAGCTAATTTTCAAACCAAAAACGAAGAGAATTTTCATCCAATAAAGAAAAAAACTACATCCAAAATTTTGACAAAATGGAATTCAACCAAAAATAGAAGAATGAAATTTTTACTTTGAAAAAAAAATCAACAAAATATTTCGATTTTAAACTAAAGATATTAATTTTTAATAAAAAGGATAAAGTTGCAACTAATGAGATTACATTGCAAAAAAAAAAGAATTTTCAATAAAATAGTCGAATTTTAACCTAAAACATAAAAGTTTAACTTAAAATTTAATAGTTAAATTTGCAGTAACAAAATTATTATTAACCAAATAAGATAAACCTTCATCAAAGTAATTAATAGACAAATTTTCAACTAAATAAAAGAATTTTCACCCATGCGATAACATTTGTATTAAAAAGATGAATTTTCGAAAAAAATATGCGATAGTTAAATTTTCAGCTAAAAATAAATCTTCAACAAAAAAAAACTCATTTTTAGCCAAAGAAATGAATTTTCAACCGGAAAGATGAATTCGTTCCCAAGAAAATTAATATTCTACCATAAAAGACGCATTTTCAACAAAATGCTGGAATTTTCCACCAAACAGTAGAATTTTTTACTGGAGAAGATAATTTTCAACAAAAAAGTTAAATCGTAAAAAAGAAAAAGCTTTTTTAATCTAAAATGATAAATCTTTAACAAAAAAATGAATTTTTAACAAATTAGTTCCACTTTTAATCGAGTATCATCATTTTCAACCAAAAAACATGCAATCTTAATAAAAAATGTAATAGTTTGATATTTCAACCAAAAAATATGTTTGTTTACTGAAGAAAGTTGAATAAAACCGCAAAAGACTAATGTTTTCACCGAAAAAATAAGTTATGATTTATTAAAATTGAACCATTTTTTAAAGATTGGTAAGAAGCGACAGTAAGAAAAAATTAAATTACGAAAATTATTTTTAAAATAATTCTTTTTCATGAGCTTTATACATTTTATTTATACTTTTTATAAATTTTGGAAATAGAGAGTTCCTATAATTCTGAATTATAATGCAAAATTTCGTGAAGAACTATATAATTTTAACTTTTGAACAGAAAATGTAGTTTTTTTATCATTATAATCTTATCTTGGAATAGATTATATGGAACGAGAAATTGTTGATCATTTTAATTTTGATTTAGAAGAACGGAGTTAAAACATCCCTGTTCAAATTCAGACTTACAATTCAACTACAAAATTTTCCGTTCCAATTAAAATTGGAATGTTTATCGCCAAAAATCATCCGAGATTGTCGGCTACCTGCTTAGGGATTGCCAGACGCTGTCACTAACCCTTACAAACAGGAAGGTTCTTTGTACTATTGAGGAATAAAATAAAAAAAAAAACGAAATTATTTTTTATTTTGCAAATAATAATTTAGAAATATTATATTTCTAAAAAAATAATAATGTTTGAAATGTACGTTCTTTTCCAATTCCGACGATACTTTACTTGCCTTAATAACTTCAAAATTGAAATAAGTGCGGTAATATTGCTATATATGATTTCAATTTTTGAAGACTACCATTTTGAGCCTTTTAATTTGATTTTTTTAAAGTTCAGTTTGAAATATTGAATGTTGAAGGTAATTTAAGAAAAAAGAATTCAATTTGCAATGCCTAGTTCTCAAACCTTCTCATTTTTAAGGCTTGAATTTTAGAACTTCTTGTCTTAATGTTTCACTGTTTTGAATTTATTTTGAATCCATTTGCATTAAAATTGTTTATTAAACAATTTTGGAAATTATTGAAAATTGTGCATCTATCAAATCTTTCAATTTGATATTCTACGATTTCAAGGAACCGGAGAAACCAGAAAATTTTATATGTTTAAAATTGAAACCAAAAAATGTAGAATATTTTAATAAAAATGATTAAACTATTAAAACCATTTCTAATTTTTAACTTTTGACGGCAAATAAAATATTGCATAATATTTCTAAATTACCAGTTGAAAAGTTTAAAAAAAAGTATGTTCCTGATTTTATCCCTCATTAGTACAAATGACCCCCTAATGACGGCTCGGTGACAATGTCTGGCGATCCCTCAGCTACACGAGACGAAGTTATATTTATGGATTAAAACTTAAATATAAAAGATTCGTTACTATCGTAATTATTTGTAAATTGGGTTTTAGAGCAGGAAATTGTGCTTCCAGCTCTACCATCGCAAAATGCAATAAAATGGTTCGGATAAACGTGGTTAAAATTATATTTCTTAAATGTACAGATATTTAAATTATATAGTCAATAAGTGTAGCTAACTTTAAGTCCATTTATGAAAAAATTAGGATAGTCTTTTTAAGTTTTGATTTTGACAAACAGATTTTACTCAAAATAAAGTTTCCAAGATAAGGAGTAACTAATCACATATTCGGTTCATGTAATATTTTTATTCATGCTGAATTTTAAACACATTCGCAAATAAACTAGATTTTTAAATTCGACGAAATGAATCTGTAAATAATAAAGAGGATTATATACGCTTTAAAAAAGTATCTTTATAAGAAACAAGGGATTGAGAATATCCTTTGTTGTGTAAATAATATTAAACTTTTTAGACAAATTATATATACTTTCAATTCATTTTTTTGCAATGAAATATCTACTTTAAATATTTGTATGATGAGAAGCATATCAAAACTTATCAAATTTATAATAATATTCGAATTTCTCTGAAAAAAATATGCAGAGAACATTTAAACCATTTTCAAATTCTTAAAAAAATAGTTATTAGTTCTTATTTTTTGAGTCCAACCATTTTCCAAATACTAAATTTCTATAAGAAATTTTGCAGGAAATGAGTAACAGAAAATCAAGATCTAATTCTTTTGTATGATCGTTCCATCGTAATAATTGAATTAGGTACTGCTCTTCAATGAGTCAGAACTGCGACAATAAATATCATAAACAGATCTGAACTGTTATAAGGATTTTTATTCGACTTCGAGTCATTACTGAAAAATAAGAGAATCGCTTGTAATGCATTTTACTTTAAAAAGTTATCCAAGGTGCATTTTAATATAAAAATAAGTCGTTTTTGTAAAATAGACAACATTTATTTAATAAAATACACTGTATTTCCAAAAGTCAAAACCTAAAATAAATGAAAAATTATGTAAACAGCTTTGGAAATATTGTGCATAATTAAATATCGATATATTGTTAAAATAAACTTTCTGTGGAATATATTCAATATTGTAAATAATAAATTTTAATCTACGGAAACTAAAATGTATGGATAATAAATATTTATTTTTAAAATACTCTTGTTAGTAGTACAGCTACGAAATTATGACGGCACTTACCGACTGAACAAGATTCTCTTTCATGATGAATTACCGACATCAGATAATTACCATTGATCGGTAAGTGTCGCAGCAATGCCATAGCTACACTACTTTTCTTCCTTAGATTCTTTTCCAAGTATAATTTGAAGTCTAAATTATGCAAATTTTGAAATATTTCAATAAAGTTATCAAACCCGGTAGAAGCAGCTTGAAATTCCCTCAAAAATTGAATTCCAAAAACGACCTAAGTCGAATAATTTCAAATAAATTTCAATCGTCGATTTTATGAAATCATATAAATGTTCTGTTAAGACATATGCATCGCAACCACACATATGATCATTATAGGACCACATTTTACGTATGTGTAAATACACTTTCGCACTCTTTCTGGCCAATCCATGTAAATATTGTGAGATGTGAGTATGAAATTAATTTACTATTGTAACCAATGGATTACAGAACGATAGATTTTATATGCGACATTAAGAGACTCGATATTAAACTAATCTGTAAAGGAATGAATGATAAGGAGTTAATAAGGAAAACTTCCTTCATGCGAAAGTTATATCCTAAGGCGATATATTCACCCGAATTCAGAAAATTAATTATCCGAATAGAAAGAAAATTTGGAAGAGATTTACGAGATATAATCTGTATGAAGACATAACTTGTATGCGAATTTTGCTCGTTACGCTTTTCTGTAATACAACGAATATTAGGACGCAGACAATCCAAAATTTGATTTTTTTATTGTTTGGTAAGAATATTGAAACCAAGAATGGAAATCTTATTTCTTTTCTTTTCTACAGGGTGATCATAAACTTCATTTTAAAATACCCTTTTTTCCCCGAAAAATAATATTCAAATACCAAAAATTTTAATTTTGTAACAGATGATCTATTTAAATTATAAGAGTAAATTATTTCTAATCCAAAAAGTAGCTATAAGTGACTAATCTTTTTTTGAATTTAAAAGAATTCGATAAATAAGACTTCAAAAAAATTAAAGTTAAATTCAAAAAAATTCAAATGAATGGGATTTTTTCTAATTCTATTGATTGTAGTAAACTTTAATTCAATTTACAGGAATATAAGGGAAGTGAAAAGAAGTAAATTCAATTAATAAAAAATTAAGGTGAACTGAAAAAAATCAAATGAATTGAAAATAATTTAAAAATATGAAGAAATTCGCTGATTTGAATAAATTTAAAACAAGCTTAGAAAATCTTAAGGGAAATCAAAATAATTTGATAAAATGCCTAAGAATTCAAGGTGAGCTTAAAAGACTTCAGGTGAATTAAAAGAAAATCAATAGAAGTTTGAAGAATTCAAAAGGATTCGATTAATAACACTTTAAAGCAATTCAAGTTAAATTTCACAAATTCGAATTAGTTTAACAAAATTAGAAATTCAATCGATTTCAATAAAATTAAATTGAAGTTAGAGAAGACTTCAAGGGAAATAAAAGCAATTCCATGAAATTCATAAAAATTCAAGGTGAATTAAAAAAAATAAAAGGAAATCAAAAATTTTTAATATGAAACAATTCGTTGAATTCAGTATGTTTGAAATTAGTTTTAAAAAATTCAAGTGAATTCTAAAGAATATCAAATAATGAGACTTTAAAACAATTCCAAATTAAATTTTAAAAATTCCAATTAGTTCGAAAACATTTAAAAAATTCAATTGATTTCAATAAAACTGAAGTGAATTAAGAACAATTTAAGGGAAATGAGAATAATTCGATGAAATTAATCAAAATCCCAGGTGAATTAAAAAATCAAATGAATTTAAAAAATTCAAAAATATGAAAAAGTTCGTTGAATTGATTAAGTTTGAAATTAGTTTACAAAAGTTCAAGCGAATTCAAAAGAATTCGATCAATAAGACTTTAAAACATTTTTTTTTAATTTGAACTTGTAATCAGTTCGAAATTTTAAAAAAGTTTAATGGGTTTCAATAAAATTGAAGTGAATTAAACAAAAATCAAGGGAAATGAGAATAATTTGACGAAATTTATTAAATTTCCAGATAAATTTAAAAAAATCAAATGAATTCAAAAAAATAAAAATATATAAAAAAATTCGTTAAATTTAGTAAGTCTGAAGTTATTTAAGAAAAATTCAAGTGAATTCAATAGAATTTGATGAAATGCCTAAGATTTCAAGGTTAATTCAAAATACTTTAAGATGAATTAAACAAAACCTTAAAAAAACACACACACACAAAATTCATTATATTGAGCAAAATCGGATGAATTAAAAAAAATTCGAGCGAATTAGACAAAAAACCAAGAAAATTCAGAATAATTCGAAAGAATTAAAAATAATTCAGGATAAATTCCAAATTAATTTAGATGCATTATAGATTAGCAATGGTTTAATTCATTAAAGGAGAAGTAAATAAAGTAAAATCTTTTGTTTAGAAAGAGACTATACTTTTTATCAAAAACCTAAAATCTTTAAAATCCTTTGAAACTCCTTCAAATTCTTGAAATCTATTGCAATTTTTCGAAATCTTTTAAAATACGCGAAATTATATCAAATCCTTTGAAATCTATTAAAAATATAGACAATTTTTAAAGCCACAGAAAATCCTTTCAAATCTATGAAATATACTGTAAAATCATAGGAACATTTTTTTAAATATCCTAAAATATTTTAAATCCATTGAAATCTTTTGAAATGCCTTGAAAATTCATTGGCTTATTTAAAAATACTCTAACATCTTAAAAATCCCTTGAAATCCCTTCAAATGATTAAAATCTATTAAAGATTCCTCGAAAACTTTTAAAATAAATCTCATGAAATTTTTTAAACTCTTGAAATTCTCTTGCAATTTAAATGAAACACCTCAAATATGCCAAGTGCCATGAAACTTTTTGATGCTCTTAAAAATTTCTTGGAATACAAAAAAAAATACTAAAAATATTTTTAAATCCTTTATTGGAATCTTCTTAAAAAAGCCAAAGATATTAAAAATCCTTTAAAATCTTTTGAAATCCCTTGAAATTATTTAACTCTCAAAAATTTCTTGCAATTTATATAAAACACCTTAAATATTTTAAATCTCCTAAAACTTTTTAAAGCTCGAAAAATTTCTTGGTATTTTGAAGAATATCCTAAAATCTATCAAATCCTTTGGAATCGCTTCAATGTATTGAAATCTATTTAAAACACCCTAAGATATTTTAAACCCTTTAAAATCGTATGAAATCCCTTGCAACTGTTTTTAAATCTTGAAAATTCCTTGTAATCTTTGGAATCTTTTAAAATAAATCAAATCTTTCAATGTCTTTCGAATCTCTTGAAATTTTTAAACTCCTGAAATTTCCTTGCAATTCCAAGAAAGCACCTAAAATATTGCAAGTCCCATGAAACTTTTTAATGCTATTGAAAATTCCTAGGAAGTTTTAAAAATACCCTAAAATCGTTTTAAAGAGTTTGAAATCCCTTGAAATATAAATAAGACTCCTAAAACATTTTCAATCCACTGAAGCTTTGAAATCCTTCGAAATCCCTCGAAGTTTTCTATGTACCTTGAAAATCCCTTACATTTTACTAAAATACCCTGAAATCTTTAAAACAATTTCAAATGATTGAAATCTGTTCAAAATTGGTTGGAATCAAGAAAGATTTCCATTCTTGATAACATTTGTAAACTAAAATTAAAATTGGCCAACAACTTCGTTATCAAAATAAGCCACTTATCTTTTTATAAACTGCAGTTCCCATTGTGAATATTGATTACTGGTAAAATGTAAATATCAGACTAATTTTGCACATAATTTGCAATTAAAGGGTATAATTTATGAAGTGGAAGATGTACTATATTAACTTCAGACAATAAAATGTTATTATCGATGTTAAACCAAACATTATCCACATTATTATTACATTTCCTGAAGACCAAATGCTAATAAAAAAATTACTGTTCAAATTTCCACTTTTTACTTTTATTCCGATAATTTTCTTATCAAACTATATTTACAAATATTTATTATTATTTAATGAAGCATTCACTCAATCATTCAAAGCATGATTTACAGAATTTTCTGTTCAAGAAAAAAATATCCAAAAATAGTGCCAATTCACGTTCTTCTTAATCCTCCAAATTTATTGCTCGATTTTCTTTTTTTGAAACTATCGTTGCGTTCTTTTTCAAGAGACTCTTTCAAGTTCTGCACATGAGTTTCATAATTAATTTCTTGAGCTAAAGATGTAAAATCTTCCACTTCGATGTCCGGCACCGGTCTTTTGGCGTCAGTGAGAAGTTTTTTAAAAACTAAAACCTGTCTAGGCATGAGGAGAAAAACAGCTGTGCCTGGAACTCCAGCCCGTCCAGTTCGACCTGCTCTATGGATAAAAGCCTCCATGTGTTTTGGCGGATCGTAGGATATTACCAATTTTATTCCAGGAATGTCGACTCCTCGAGCCAAGACGTCTGAACAAATCAACCTGGTTTGAAAAAAAAAATTAATTAAATGTCGAGCAAGTAAAAAAACTGAATTGGGCTGTTACAAAAGTCCTATTTCAAAATTCCATGACTAATCCAGGTTTTCTACGGATATTTTTGAGAAAAAATCAAATCCACTATAAAATTTTATTTGAATTAATTACTTAATTCTTTTAAAAAAGGGATCCTTTTTAAATTACAATAGGAGCATTTTATGGCGACTGTCCAAATTTCCTCGTTGGATTGTTGGTTTTATTTTCAGAAATTCTATAAATTATCTTGATTATTGGACGTTAAATTTGATTTTAATCTAATTTACATTTATTAAATTCTGATATAATTAATTAATTTATTAACAATTTTGGTAAAATTTAACTAATGTGTGTAATTTGCATTCATAGAATGAAAGAATTTAAAGGAATTTAATGCAATTTTTATGAATTCCAGGGGAATTTTGAACAAATCTGAGAAAACTCATAATACATCAAACATTACCGGTACCTACAAATTATAGGAATTTTTCTATTGATTTTTATTTTATTTTAATATTTATTTTAAGCTTAAAAGATTTCAAAATATGTAGAAAAACAATCTGAAAAATTATAAGATTTCTTCTTAATTTTTGCAGGATTTAACAAAAATGTTAGGAAAACTTTGTATTATTATAAACGATCTTTCTAAGTTTTAAAAGTTTTCAAGCAATTATTAAATATTTGAAAAGATTTCAAAACATTTTTAACAAAATGTAGATTTCTGAACATTTTAAAATAAATTTAAGAGGATTTTTAAGGATTTTGAGAGGTTTCAAAAAAGTAAAATATTTTTCTTAAGATTCCGGGGAAAAATTTTAATTAACTTTTTATTTTAAAAAATTAAATGAAATAATATTTTTTAATATTTAAAACATTAAAAATGATTCAAGCTACTTTCAGATAAGAATTTAGAAGATTATAAAGGAAAATTTTTCAATTTTGCAACTTTACATAATTAAAAAAAATCAAATAAATTTAAGAGATATTTCAAAGTGGTGAAAAGACGCACAAATAATTTTAAGCTCAAAAATAATGACAAATTTAATACAAAATGTAGATTTTTAAAGAAAAGGAGCCAAGCATTTACAAGCTTTTAAAATTTTTTAAAAGGTTTCAAGAGATTAATATTTGTAAAATTTCTGAAAAAAGTTAAAATGATTGTTTAATTCTTAAAATATGTTTTAAGAGAATATTTAAAAGATTTCGAAACAAATCCAATGATGTTTAATTTCTGAAAATAAGGCAGAAGATTTAAAACCGAAATTGTTCTTTTTTGCACGATTACATTATTTTAAATAAATTGAATAAGTTTATGAAATATGTTAAATGATTTTTTACTTTGCAAAACTTATTTTAAGAGAATATTTTAAAATATTTCAAAAAATTACAAGAGATTTCCATAATTATCAAAAAAGTATCTGCTAATTTATTTAATTTTGCAGAATTTGTTGACAATTTTGGGCAAAATTAACATTTTTTAAAAATATTTAGAAGCTGTTTTGAAGGCAATTGAATTTCAACAAATTTAAAACAAAATATCGATTTTTGAAGGTTTTAAAATAAAATTTAGAAGTTTTTAAAGACTCGGAAAGGTTTTATGAATTTTCAAATTTTTTCTTGAGATTTCTAGGAATATTTAAAGTGATTCCTGAAAATGAAAAATTAATTCTAAGGGAACATTAAAAAATATTTTTAATCATTTTTGAAAAGATTTCCGAAATTTTTAAAACAGAAACTGAAATAATTGTAGGAATTTTTTTTTATTCTGTATAATTAAAAAAATGAAAAGTTTTTTTCCAAAATTGATCAAGTATTTTTAAATTCCTTCCAATAATTAAAAAGTTCCATCTTTTTTGGTAGAAATTAGATTTTTTTACCAACAAATTGCAACTTTTTCACTTGCAATTAAAAAGTGTTTTGGTTGACAATTTAACTATTTTGTTGAAAATTCTTAGTCTTGTCTTTTCGATTTAAAATTAAAATGTTTTCATTTTTGAAAAGATTTCCGAAATTTTCAAAACAGAAACTGAAATAATTGTAGGAATTTTTTTTTTATTCTGTATAATTAAAAAAATGAAAAGTTTTTTTCCAAAATTGATCAAGTATTTTTAAATTCCTTCCAATAATTAAAAAGTTCCATCTTTTTTGGTAGAAATTAGATTTTTTTTACCAACAAATTGCAACTTTTTCACTTGCAATTAAAAAGTGTTTTGGTTGACAATTTAACTATTTTGTTGAAAATTCTTAGTCTTGTCTTTTCGATTTAAAATTAAAATGTTTTCATTTTTTTATAATGATTCAACTTTTATTTGTTAAAATTTCGTATTCTTTGGTTAAAAATTGAACTACATTTTTCTAACTACTTTGTTATAAACTAACTTGTTTGGTGAAAAATTCATCATTTTAGTTCAAAATACATCTCTGGTTAAAAAATGTAACTATTATGTTGAAAATTAATTTTTTAATGAATTCGACTGTTTTAATTGATAATTAAAATATTTCTAGATTGTATTGTCATGAATTCTAAGAGAAAATTTAAAAAGATTACAAAATACATTTTTAATTATTTCCTAAAATTTTTAAAAACAGTGTAAAAGATTTTAAAGCAACATTTTGAAATTTGGCCATATTACATCATTTTTTTCTAATTTTGCAGCTTTTCTATTTTGAAAAATGAACTTTTAGAGAAAATAAAAAATGGTTTTAAACATATCAAACAATTTTCTAAAATTTCGAAAAAATAAATCAACAACAGAGTAAATTTAAGAAATATTTAGTATAATATAAGATATTCAAAAGGAATTTTAAACTTTAAAAGATTTTTAAAAATCCAGATATTAAAAAAATTTATAAATAATCTTTAGAAGCTTTGAAAGAATTTCGAAAGGTTTCAAGAGAATAAACAAATTTTCTGACCATACCTGGGAAAATTTGGAAGATTAAAAAGCAATTTTTTGACATCTTATATAATTTGTCAACATTTTAAGAAAAATTTGCGTAATTGAGAAATATTTTTAGGAATTTAAGAGGTTTTAAAGAGACTAGAAATAATTAAAATCTTGAATATATTTCCGAAAACTGATTAAATATGTCTTGATTTCCTCCAAACTTCTAAAAGTCCTAAACATTTTTTAAAAAGACTTGAATTTTTCATAATATTTTGTAAAATCCCATAAAATAAATTTCTTGAAAATCTTCTAAATTATTTTCTGCCACGTCTGAAATACTCAAAATGCTTTTTTTAATCTTCTAAAGAATCTTATAAAAAGTGTGATGGGGGGGGGGACAAGGTCAAAAATAATTTTACGTAATGCGTGAACGCTCCCATAATATATAATTCTGTGATTTACAAAAAAAATTCTCTACTCGCGGTAAAATATTCTAATTTTGAATAGAATCATTTTGTAATTGTAAAACGAAAATTGTATTTTAAAATATCGTATATTAAAAAATAAAAGGGGAATTTGTTCGAGAATAGGTCAAAAATGGGAATTCGGAGAAAAGGGAAAAAGACTGTCCACCCAGAAATAATAAAAATGTCTGTACTTACACCCGCGTCACTCCCTTGAAGAACTTTTGATACTCTTGCTTCCTTCTTTTCGAACTCATCTGTCCCGACATTTCCGCCGCAAGATCCTTCTTATCTCCTAAAAGCGACTTCACAAGAAGAGTAAGACGGTGAGCAGAGTTACAGGAATTTGTAAAAATTAAAGTTTTCTCCTCCATGAGATCAATTTTCGCCAAGAGATGATAAACAGCAACTGGTTTATGTTCTTCTGCACATTCGACTGTCCTTATCATCAATTCATTAGGACTACTGTATCTCGCAGCGTCTCCTTCTTCCTTCTTATCGCAACCGAATTCCTTGTCCAAATTCACATCGTCGTCTCTGCCTTTTACTACAGCTGTCGTGTATAAAATGGGATGAAATAACCCGAGTCTACTCAGTTTCTCGGGATCTTGAGACAGGGTCGCACTGAAAAGTAACTTCTGAGCTGGAATCGGACTGTAAATTAAACAATTGCATAAGTTAGTCAAAATGAACGGCCCGCTTTATTCGCGGAAAAAAATTCCCGGTTTTTCCTCGATTCGCAAATATTTTCCCTTGTAAATTAAATTTGAAAATTCGAACTCTAAAACTAAACATTTTTCCATTTAAAGTAATGAAAAAAAAAGATTTTTCAAATTTTTAATTATTTTTGAAATTTTTTCACAACTTCTAAGTATCTTTTGAAATGATTCGAATTCTTCGTAAATTTTCTTTTAAATCCTGCGAAATATAAATATTTCTTTGAAATCTTCTAACTTCATTTTTGACAATATTGGAATCTTTTTCAAATAATTTCTTCAAATTAATTTTTAAAAATAAAGTCATTTTTAATTTTTCTGGGAATCTTGAGAAAATGTTTTTTTCTTCTTTTGAAAAGCCTTTAATCATCAATATATCGTTTATATTTGTTTAACTTCTAAGATTTTTCAATTGAAACAATTTAATTTTCAAAGTTAGAACCTGAAAATTCTTCAATTTTAAACAGATTCCGAATCGCCTTGTAAAATCAATTACGATTCACTTGTTAATCCTTAATGTACAGTTCAATTAAAAAAATTATTATAATTTATATTCTCAATTGATAAACTAAAAAGGGTTTTATCCAAAACTGTAGATTTCATATCTTCTAATTTTTAATTTTTTAAATCTTTAAAAAATGCATTTTGAAATTATTTATATAAAAAGTGTTCTGTTAAACATTAAAATCTAAAAAGGAAAATTTTTAAGTGAAAGATTTTTGAATTACGCATTGTAAACTGAACGATATCATAAAAAACAAATTCACTGTATTTCCCGGGTTTTCACGGTCTCATAAAATCCCCAGTCATTTACCGGTTTCCCGGTCCAGCGACCTTCCAGAGTAAGTAATTTAGGAATCTTAGTAACCAGGGTGGCCGAAAAAAAAATCATTTTCAAAATTTCCTGACTTTCCACTGATTTTGACCAAACCAATTTTTTATTTTCGCAATATTCAAAGACCAGAATTTTAATCATGCAACATTTTTAACATAGAATCTTTTATACGCGGAACAAAACCATATTTCTTTAAAAAAATTTTTACTTATTTGACCAAAAAAGATTACTTTTCCACCATGAAAGATAAATGTTGAGTCCAAACGGACGATTCTCAACAGTTGAATTCTCAGCAAAAACATATGACTTTATAAAAAAAATAGTTAAATTTTCCACAAAATAGTTGATATTTTAACCAAATTGTTGAATTTTCCACCAACCAAGATGAATCTTCAACCCAAAAGGACCAATTCCCTATCCAAATAGACGAAAGTCTAAAATTCAAAATTTCAAACAAAAGAGATTACTTGTTAACAAAATCGTGAGATTTAAAAAAAAAAAGAAATTAAGAATAAAATAGTTGATTTTTTAATCAAATAGTTGACATTTAAACCTAAAAAGATTGACTTCCAACCAAATACTTAACCTTCGAAAAAATTGATCAATTTTTTAACCATATTGGAATAATGAAATTGTCAGTTAAAAAATTAGTTTTCAACTAAAAAAATGGTACAAAAAATGGTTTAATTTGCAACCAAAGAGATAAATACTGAACTAAAGTGATGAATCTTCAGCACAAAAGAAATAATTTTTAAAATAGAAGTTTAACTTTGAACCGAGTAGTTAAATTAAAAAGAAAAATGAATTCTCAACGACAATTGTAATGGCTGATATTACAAGTGAAACGAAATTTTTTTTAACTAAGATGAAATAGGTTAAATTTAAATTTATTACAGTCTGTCAAGTTAAAGCGTGGGTGGCTTTACTCGCAGTCGGTAAGGTGTATCGACATGATTTTGGTGTCAAAATATTAAGAAGAGCTCCCTCT
>NC_046665.1:51079861-51087371 GCF_010883055.1 Belonocnema kinseyi
GAGCTCTTCTTAATATTTTGACACCAAAATCATGTCGATACACCTTACCGACTGCGAGTAAAGCCACCCACGCTTTAACTTGACAGACTGTAAATCAATTTACAACCAATAAAAAGAAAGAATTTGGAACAAAATAGTTTAATCTTCAATAAATAAAATTAATTTTTAATAAAGTAGTTTAACTTCCCATTAAGTAGTTGAATTTTCAATAAAAATTTGGATTTTTTATACTAACAGAGTAGTCGCAAACATTAATTTAAAAAATTCCCTGACTTATCCCTAATTTTTCCCTGACCATTCACATTCCAAGATGAACATTGTAATTTTGTAACATTTTAACATAGAATGTTTTATAAATGGAATAAAATAATTTCAGAATAAAAATTGCAAATTTATGTATTTGTTTCAACATGCGCGCGTATCACGTCCAAGCTACTGCTATATCAAGTCTACGTCAAATCAATGCTACGTCGGTTTCTCAAATCCTATTGTGGAATCTCCTCTTTTGAATCGGCATTCGACGCCCTCAAGCCGAATCGAAGAAAGCCGATTCGAATTCGGCAATTCGAAAGTCTTTCGAATCGACATTCGATGCGATCAGTTTTTCGATTTGAATTCTAATTCGAAATTATATGCGTCTTCATATTCTGAATTGTCTACTTAATTAAGTATAGTCGAAGATTAAGATTCTCAAAGCTCTGTAGGCTTTGAGGTACACATTCTCATCGTGACACTCGCGCTGCGCGCTCCATTTTCGAACGAAATTTGTGAACAGGTTTTGTTAAATCTTTTTTTCCATAAATTTCGTCATTTTTCGACAAATTGTTTTTTTTTTATTTCAAATGTTATTTTTCAGGAATAAAAGAAAAAGTACGCGTCTTATTAAGAAGTGATTATTAACGAAGTTGTAGATATTTTTTGGGATAAAAATTTTTGTTAATTTTTCTTTTTCCATATCCTACATAGTTTGACTACAAAGTAAAATTTTTGATTTTCAATTATTTTTTGTGCAATCAAAATTAGAATTTTTTATTTTTCAAGACAATCCAAAAATTTTGTTGTGAGAGTTTTGTAGGGCTTTTAAAAAGCAATGTTTTTCTTTTCTTGACTTTTTTTATATCGTGCGATGTTTGGCATAAAATTTTGAATTTCGGTTGATTTAAAAATTTTTGAAAATGCTATAATTGTGAGAATTTTTGTTTTATCGAAAAAAGTTATTATGATAAATTATTTTTCTATTTTAATACTATAAATATCCGTACATATAATTTTCAAATTCAGAAAAAAGTGATCTCAAAAATTTTCAAAATGCGCCCACTTTTTGAATTTTTATCAAAAATGGCTGGTTAATGAACTCGTTGTTTCTTTTAGGACCTGAAAAGTGTGTGCCGAAGATGGATTTGATCCGTTCATTTTTTCGAGAGTTATCGTGTTTACGGACGGACAGGCAGACAGACCTATGCCATGGTAAAAACCTGTTTTTCAGATTCAGGGAGTCTCAAAACGTGGACATTTGACAAAACTGGGGGGGAGGGGGGGGGGTGTCAAATAATTGATTGCGAGTATTTTTTAAATAAATTTTAATGGTCCTGCATAAAATGAATACTCAATATTACATTTTTAAACATTATATTACAAATAAAATTTCTACAGCTACCGGGTTTCGAACCTAAATCTAACGATGAATCTACCGCCTAGCAGTCGGAAGTCTTGACCATTATTCTGTAGCTATACCTAAAGAATTGAAAGTCAGTGCAAAAACCATCCTCATAAGTCACAGCTCAAAAAAGTGAAAAAGAATAAGTTACCTGCCAATGGGAATATAAATAAAATAATTTTTAAATAGATAATTTGAGTCAAATAAATTTTTTAGGGTTTTGTACTACCGGGGTGAAAACCTTATAGTTTCGATCAGATGTCCATCCGACCTCCCCCTTCGTACAAAAGGACATAAGCGTCAACATTTGGCAAAGCAAAAGGGAATGAACGCCAAAATTTAAAACAGAAAAAATGCATAAACGCCAACATTTTTTTCTAACTAATTTTGTTGAAACCATTCTTTATCAAACCAATTTTTGCAAACATTTTTTTTTCAAACCATTTTTTTCGCGCCTACTTTGACGTATTTTTTCATGTAATATTTTGTTTTTTTTGTGTTTTAGACCATTTTAAGACTTTTGATAATGACATACAATGTTATTTTTTATTACTTTTAATGTGTTTTAGACTATTTTACAACGGTTAAGAATTACATAAACTATCATTTCTTCTGAACATTTACAGTTTATCATAGTGATGAAAATTATAATTTTTTTTCTTACAGAAAAACAGAGAAAAAATGGTTTCTTTCAAAAATTTAGAATACATGAACCCTATTTTTAAAAATATTTTTTATATTTTTTCTTTCACAATCACCATGTTATGAGCCTTTAAGGCCCCCTGAAAAGTAAGCATTAGAAAACCTGTAGAAGTGAAAGCCACATAAAAAAGTGGTTTTAAAATATTTTTTCTACTACATAAGTTTCGAATTTCTTATCTCATCTCTATGACATATTTTTTCCCTGTCATATGCAGAAGGTCCTAGAATTTTGGCAATCCTTAAAAAACATGTTTAGAGTTTGAAGTTTACCAGTGCCAAATAATTGTTGTCCATTCGGACAAGAATTCAGGATTGCTAAAACCTCACCTTTTATATAAATTTGATTCTCACAATTTTTGAACCATTTTTTTATATCTAAAAAACTTGGAGAGTATTTTCTCACTCAAAGGAACAAACTTTCACGATACGGCCACCGAAAAATAAAAGAAAGTTTTTGAAAACCAAATAAATATGTGTGTGGTTGTGTGTATCCGTGGGTGTGCGTGTGTCGTGTGTAATAATGGTTTGTTCATTCTAGACTATAAACAGCGTATTTTACACTACTGACAAAACAAGAAATTTGTAAATACACATATAGTCATTTCGAATCGGAAGTCGAATCGAAAAACTGAGCGCGTCGAATGCCGATTCAAAAGATTTTCGAATTGCAGAATTCGATTCGGTTTTCCTTCAATTCGAAATGAACGCGTCGAATGATGATTTGAAAGACTTTCGAACAGCCTGCTTCGAATCGTTTTAATTTGATTCGAACTAAGGGATTTCGAATATCGATTCGAAAGACTTTCGAACTTCCTCGTTCAATTCGGATTTTTTTCGACTAAAACTCAGCCACGTCGCACAGTGATAAATATGGGGAAAAAATCTAATCACGCAAAGATTTTCATCAAATAATACACAAAATTTTCTATTCTCTAAAAATGTTTTGTATTATTATTATTTATTATTTATTATTCGGTTCGGTTTTGATTCCTCTAGAATCAAACCGAAGGGCCTATGACAAAGCCACCGAACGCGTCCTCGGGTTGCGGATGGAGGGTCCCTGTACCAAGGGTATCTGCTGAATATGGTTACAAAAATGAATAGACAGTCGCGGACAATTGTCCAGGGGTGGTTCCGAAGGAATTAACCCCCAAACGGAGGTGTGACAACCGTGCCGAAAGCTGAATGGCACCTAAGTGAGGTGTCTAGAACGGTGACTCTGGGATACCGGGCGCCCTCTCAGAGTACGCAGCCTTATTCTTGCATGCGGGGCTCTACAAGGATGGACGAACCCCTTTCCCTAGCTTCTCGTGGGAACAACAATGACAACACCAAACATAGTTGTAGTAAGTGCGGTTCAAAACAACAGAACGCGCAGGGCTCCTGACAATGGGTCGGCCAACAATGCCGACCAATCTAGAGCTGGGGGAGCCAATGAAAATGGATTCAATGGGATGGATCGGCGGGATCTCGCGACCTTTAGATGGACGGAGCGACTGAATCACGACTTGCTAGAGTGCTACGATGCGAGTGAGGCCCCTGAACGGGGTTACATGGCACGGCTGCATGCTCTGTGTTGCGAGAAACTCCCGGAGCTATCGCATTTTTCGCAGCAACGTCTACGAAACCATGCTGAACTACTCCGTAAAAGGGGCTATGTAAGCGGAACGCCTACTCTACCACAGCAAGAACAAGCCGGCAACAGAGAAAGAGAGGCGACACTAAGACCAACCGCGGGCAGGCATCCAATAGAGGAAGAGCGATGCTTTACGACCCGGAGAAACATCAACACCAAGGTTTCTCTCAAGCCTAAAGATCTGGCTGAAATAGATGACGAGCTTCGTGGACATTTTTCCGGAGAATCCGACCTCTAGGCTATCAATTATTGTGTGTATAATGCAGCGACAGCTTTGGCCGATGCGAACCGTAAAACAAAACAAACAGTTGATCATAAGAGCAAAAGACGAATGCATCAACTTACCATAAAGATAGGCTGGGCAAGACAGTCCGCGTCCCGCATTCAGTGTGTGATTGACAACATCACATCTGGCAGGAATTTTACCGCTAAGGTTCGAAAGTTTCTTGCGCGAACTCCGGACCCGTTATCACACACTTAACAAGTTAAAGCTGCTGACCATCAGGCAGCATATTGTTGAGAGAATACGGATACTATCTGACGCTAAGAGAAGTCTAGAGCGGAGGGAGAGGTGGGTCAGAGAAAATCAACAGTTTCTCTCTGACCCATCTAGACTTTTCCAAGACTCTCCAGTTACTGTCGAACACCCACCGAAACCAGAGGAGGTCGAAGTATTTTGGAGAAAAGTCTACGAAGTTCAGTATAGACTGGATGAAGACTCAGAAAATATAAATAGCTTCAAGGAGTTATGTGTTGCCCTCATAACACCTGATAAAGACTGCCCACCCATCACTACCGAGGAGGTGAAAAAAGTATTAAGAGGGATGAAGAACTATTCCGCACCGGGACCAGATTGTATCAAAACCTTCTGGTGGAAGAAGTTTTCTTCAACCCATCAGCATTGTGTCAGTCAATGTCTTGTGAGCTAACGTTTGCTTTCCTTAAATTGCCCGGATTGAAGTCTGATACGGAGGGTTTAATCTTAGCATGCCAAGACGGTGTCATTTCCACCTTAACATACCGTCGCCACATTTTGAGCCAAAACATTCCCGATGATAGCTGCAGGGCGTGCCAAGCACACCCCGAGCATTTAGCTCACATACTATCTAGTTGTCCAGTCACGCGGGAACGACCTACATTCAAAGGCACAATGCGGCACTAAGAGTGCTTGATTACCATCTCTGTCACTCTTACGACTTTTACCTTAATATCGCTCCTCTAAATGCTCCTAGGGAAATTGAGTCAATTGTCGAGAATGGAAAGTGCCGCATATACTGGAACTTTATATTCTTGTTCCGTCGGAACAATTAATTTTATCTCTCTTTTAATTGAAAACTAAGCTCATAATTTATCTTTTTACCATGTTTTTATATCCTTTAAATGAACTGTTATATTTTATTTTTTACGAGTTTGCATCTCAATAGTAATAAGGAATTTCATTCTCAGTCGAGTTCACTAGTCTCTCTAATTGTAAATTCTATAACAACCATTGGTTTCTATTCAGGCGGTCTGTATAATTAAGTAAATGGTCGTCAACCGTAGGGATTTAAAATCTGTTATTTATGAATTTATCACTCAGACGTGATGTTCGTGCCATCACTAAGGATTAGGTCGGTAAATCTTTACTAATGGTGTTCTAAAGTTCGACCCTTCAATGAGCCTGAGTAAAGCTGGCACCTTATCTGAGTTCTAACCAATCAGAAGCGACTGTTGTAATTTGCGACACACCCTCTGTACGTACCTTCACCACCGAATGCTTCCGAACAACTAACGCGTTAAGTCCAGAGACCAAACTTCTCCTTGTATATAGTTTGAATAAAATTTCTATTTCGTGATAAATAGTGGTTTGACTTATTTCAACAACCACACAAAAATATGTTGGTCCTTCGAGTCGCGGATGTTCTAACGGGCGAATTTTATAATCGCAACATTCCGCGCAGAACATTGACTTATATCGGCTTTCAGTGATATCCACAAGTGAAAGTAAAGTTATCAACGAAGTTTCAACCTCCACTTTCAAAAATTCATCATTTTAACGATGAACTCTGGACAGTGATATCCACAAGTGAAAACAAAGACATCAGTGAAGTTTTAACCTCCGCTTTCAAAACTCATCATTTCAAAGATGAGCACTGAACAGTAGCCAAAACTAAAAAGCAAGCCAGCACCAAGGAGAAAGTGTTAAGTTCCAAAATCGACTTCTTTTCATCAACTTTTATCGAGAACGTCAAACTTCCAAAAGGCGTCACTTCTGCAAGGAAGCTATCTCTCTGGAAAGATTTCAAAATCAGACTATATTTCAAACAACTGTATTGTCTCCGAGGCTGGGCAAACGCAACAACAATCGTCTGGAATCATCGCGAGCCAACTCATCGTTCTAAGTAAGTCAAGAGAGTTCTCAATTTCATTTTCAACCTTTGCATTCCACTCCCAATAACGCCTTAATCTCGACGCGAAATTGTGATATTTATATACGGTGTTTCTCGTAATCATGGCTGATTCGCTCACAAAATTAAAAAAACTTCGCGGTTCAATAAAGCGCCAATTAACTTCCTTCGAAAATGTTTTCAAATCAATTACTGAAGATACCGATTTAGAATCACTTGATTTAGAAGGTAGAATGAACAAACATCTCACTTACTGGGATGAATTTAACGAAGTTCAGAATAAAATTGAAGATTTACCTCAAACGGAAGAAGAGGAAGCAGCAAACGAGTCAGAAAGGTCTTCGTTTGAAACTCGTTTTTACAGCATCAGCGGAGCAGCTAAAAAATATTTTAAAAAGATTTCAATAGAATCCACATCTTCCACTCCCTCGGGTTGCAATTCCGGTAGAAACGTAACTGCCTCATCTCGCGATAATTCATTGCGACCCTCGTCGCGGTTTGAACTTCCCAAGCTCCAAACGCCGACCTTTCACGGTTCTTATGACACTTGGCTCAACTTTCGCGACGCGTTCAAATCGATGTGTCATGATAATGACGAAATTCCAATACTGCATAAATTTTATTATCTTAAGGCCTGTGTCAAGGATGAAGCGGCAGAAGTCATTGCGTCGCTCGAAACAACGAACGAAAATTACCCTGTCGCTTGGGAGCTTCTAAAAAGTCGCTACGACCATAGAAAATTTATCGTTGAAACTCATGTTAGATCTCTGTTCGAAACTCCATGTATTTCAAAGGAATTCTCAATTCGCAATTTGGTAGATACTGTACAGAAACATTGTCGAGCTCTTAAAGCAATGTCCCAACCGGTCGATCACTGGGACACATTACTCATTTTTATTGTAAAAGGCAAGTTAAACAATTACACGCGAGAGAAATGGGAGGAATCTCTCAAGGGAACAGACGTGCCATCCTTTGAAAATCTTATCTCATTCCTTGAACAGCGTGCTATTATTGAAGGTTCTCACCCATTTCAAAAGCAAACTTCACTTCTAAAACCGAACCAATTTTCTAAAAGGCATTTCGAGAAACCCCATTCAAGGCTGACTCAATCTTGTAATAAAACAACGG
>NC_046665.1:51087471-51088892 GCF_010883055.1 Belonocnema kinseyi
AAAGAGAGATAAAATTAATTGTTCCGACGGAACATGCCGGCCCCCTTTGAATGCCATGCGTTCAAAATGATACAATAAGAAACAGGACTCGTTAATACATTTTTACGTATATGTCATTATCGTGATAGCAAACAAAGGTAGATACAAAACATCGGACTTCCCAAAAAATTAAATTACAAGTGAAATAATAAAATACGTACAAGTTGCAATAGTTATAACATCTATAAAAAGGATCGATACCTTAGATTGGCCGTACATGCTTTAATCCTAGAACATGATTGCGTGGGCAAAGAAAAGTGATTTGTGAATGAAGGAACGATCTGAAATTATTTAATAGTCCTTGTCGATTGGAAGCGGGTATACATTTTTTAAGGCCCGCTTATAGATACCTGATGAACTTCGAACTGTGACTGCTCGAATTACTCCATCTTGACCTGGATGAACTTCGGTGATTCGTCCAATTTTCCAGCTCATCGGTGGCAAATTTTCTTCCTTGATAACAATAAGAGTTCCAATCTCGATATCCTCTTGCTTAGTAGCTGTTTCCACTTGCTACGTGAAATTAATTCACCCAAATGCTCTCGATGCCATCTGTCCCAAAAATGATGACGCATTTGCTGAGCGAGTTCTCAGCAGTTCAAGCGATTAGCTGGATTGTTACGCTTGTCTCGTTGCGGAAAGCTCGTCAGAGAGGTCCCAATCAGGAAATTACCTGGGGTTAAAGGAAGAAGGTCGTTGGGATCGGAGGACAAGGGAGATAAAGGACGCGAGTTCAGGATTGCCTCAATCTCAACGACATACGTTTGGAGCTGTTCGTAGGTTAAGAGAGTGTTTCCTGCAATTCGCGTAAAGTGTTTTTTAAAAGACTTAACCGCGGCCTCCCAAAGACCCCCGAAATGAGGAGCTCGCGGAGGAATGAAACGCTAGTTAATCTCCTTCCTTAAAAGGAAGGCTTGAGTTTCCTTGTTTTTCTCGAATGAATCAATTTGATGATAAAGTTCACGAAGCTGTCTGTCAGCACCGACGAAGTTAGTAGCATTGTCGGATGAAATTGAGTTAGGCAATTCTCTTCGCGCAAGAAATCTCTTTAAAGAAGCCAGAAAGGCCTCGGTTGACAAATCGCTGGCTAGTTCTAAATGAACAGCCTTGGTAGCAAGACAAACAAAGATTGAAACATAGGTTTTTATTTTAATGCGATTCCGATGTCGGCGTTCCTTAATGAAAAAAGGACCACAATAATCCACCCCCACGTCGGTAAACGGTCGAGAGAGTGACACACGATTTTTTGGCAAGTTACCCATGATATATTTTACTTTGCACGGTTTCGCTCGAAAGCATCGTATACATTGTCGAACCACGTGTCGCACAGTATTACGGCCGTCTATTGGCCAGAAGGTTTCGCGAACACCATAAAGCGTGGC
>NC_046665.1:51088992-51090438 GCF_010883055.1 Belonocnema kinseyi
CCACGGTTTTTAGCCTTTTGAAATTGCTAAAACGTTTAAGCAATTTGTTTGCTGGCCTCTTTTCCTGAATGAGTTTACACGACAGCGTTGAAGAATTAATGCACGTTTCTGGGACCTCGTGTTTTTTAAAAGATAACTGGGGCCACGTGTCTCTGTCTTGACTCAGCCATCGAAGCCCGTGAGTCCAAAGGGTGTTTCGAAGGAACTCTTCAGGGAATTGACCACGTGAAAGTAGGTCAGCAGGGTTATCCTGCGTAGGAACATGAAACCAGTCTTGAGCCTGAGTTGCTGCTTGTATTTCAGCAACTCTATTAGCAACGAAGGTTTTCAAGGTGTGAGACGGACTGCTAATCCAATTTAGGACAATAGTTGAATCCGACCAGAAATAAACCTTGTCAACCTTGAACGGAAAAGCCTTGACGATTATGCTATATAGCCTTGATAAGAGATTCGCTGCGCAGAGCTCTAATCGAGGTATAGTTGTAGTTTTTAAAGGTGCGACTCTTGACTTCGAACAGATGAGGCTACTTTGATGATTGCCTTGCTGATAGTTGAGCGAAAGTAGAAACAGGCTCCATAGGCCTTCTCGCTCGCGTCACAGAATCCATGCAGCTGAATTTCGATTGCATTTGGGATTAGCACGCAGCGACTGAATTCAATATTATTGAGAAGTTGCAACTGATTCTGATAGCGATTCCAAAATTCCTGAGACTCCTCTGGAATCAGAGTGTCCTATGTGAGTTGGAGTTTCCAAAGCTGTTGGATCATTATCTTTGCTATCACCATAACTGGCCCGAGTAGTCCCAATGGATCGAACAGTTTTGAAATCTGTGACAGCATTGAACGTTTACTGATAGGTTTACTAGTATCAGCCACATTGACAGTATAGGTGATTGAGTCAGCTACATCATCCCAGTGAATTCCTAAAGTTTTTATAGTTTCCGAGGGGTCCAAAGACATGAAAGCCTTGGAGTGGTCGTCCGAAAAAAGTTCATTAATTGAGAGTCATTAGATGCCCATTTTCGAATATTGCGACCCCCCTTTTTTAAAATATCAATTAAATCGTTTCGAATTTGAACTGCCTCTTGATAAGTTGACGCACCCGTTAAAAGATCGTCAACATAGAAATCTCTCTGGAAAACGGCGGAAGCGATAGGAAAGGACTCGCGTTCATCTTCCGCTAGTTAATGAAGGGTGCGGATCGCGAGGAAAGGAGCGCATGCAGTGCCGAACGTTACTGTATTTAAGCAGTACGTTTCAATTGGCTCGTCACGAGATTTACGCCAGAGGATTTTTTGATAACGAGTATCCTCTTCTGAATTTAAAACCTGCCGGTACATCTGCTCGATGTCGGCAGTGAGTGCATATTGAAAGGTTCGGAACCGCGTTATGATTGAGAAAAGATCCTCTTGGATAGTCGGACCGACCATCAGTGAGTCGTTTAAC
>NC_046665.1:51090538-51099645 GCF_010883055.1 Belonocnema kinseyi
ATGAAACGACTTGACTCAACATCAGTGGAAAATGTTTGAAAATAACGCAGGATTCAAAAATATTTACGGGAGCCTACATAGAGTTGACTAAGGTGTACTATATGTTTTTTGGGTCGCTGCATACGAATCCATCTTCAAAATGACTCCATCATGTCAGGATTTTGATTAAAATTTAAAAAAACAATGTTAATTTATGAGTTGTTATAACAATTCTCTCACTGGGAATATTAAATATAACATTTTTAGACAAGAATACAAATTTTTTTTCATCATTTGATTAAAATTCTGACATTGCTCGAATTTTTTTTCATATTTATCACTTTGCGTCGGTTCGGAAAAAACCGATTCCATTTGAATAATGCACATGTCTAGTTTCAACCAAAAAATATGAAACTTCTATCAAAAGAAATCAATTTTTAAACTAAAAAGATGAATTTTCAACCAAGAAGATTAATCTTCTACAAAACAAAATTTTAAAATAAATTACTAAATTACTGAATTAAATTCTAACATAAAATAAAACATTTCAACCAAAGAGATGAATTCTCCAATCAAAAGAGGAATTTCAAACAAATAAAGATTTTTTAGACAAGAAAGGAAACAATTAATCTAAATGATGAAACTTTCAAGACAATAGAAGAATTTCCCGTCAAACAGATACATTTTAACCTGAAAAGATGAATTTTCAACAAAAAAGTTCATTTTCAGTTAAAAAAGAAAATTTTAACAGATAAAGAAAAGAAAAAAACAAATTTTCAACCAAAGAAATGAATTTAGTTTCTTTTTCTCTACTGGTATCATAACAATATTTTTAAAATGCTATTTTATTCATTAATGTAAAAAAAAATCTATTAAGATTATGAATTTTCAGCAAAAAAAAAAAGATTTTTTAACAATGTGGTTCAATTTTCAACCAAGTAGTTCAATTTTCAGCCAAAAAAGATACATTTTCAAAGAATAATGTAATAGTATATATTTCAATGAAAAAAAGACGACTATCCTACAAAAAAGTTGAATTCTCAACCAAAAAAAAAATTTAACCAACAAAGATTTCAATTAAATTTTGAAATCCAAGTTATACATTTTCAACAAAATGTTTCTTTTCTACCGAAATTGTTTAACTTTGAACCCAAAGAGATGAATTTTCAATTAACAAGGATGACTTTAACCAAACTCAAGGTAGCCGTCTTAATCAAAGAAAAAATTCTCGGTCATTTCCCTGTTCACAAACATTTTTCACGCTCAATGCTGCAAATTAAGATTAAAATTTTATTTATTTAAGAAATCTTTCCAGAACCTGAAATTTGTTAAAAATCCTGCCAAATTAAAAAAAAATCTTTCAAATCTTCCACATTAGTTTTTGATAATTTTGTCAATGTTTCTCAATCTTTTTAAATATTCTCTTAAAATTAATTTTTTAAATTAAAAAATCATTTACAATTTTCTAAAGGGAATGTTTTTTATTCTTCTGAAGCCTTTCAAAATTCTTAAAAAGCTTCTAAATTTTCTAGTCGAAATCTGCCAAAATTTATATTTGATTTTAAATTAGGCCGTGGACTATAATTTTTTAAAAACTCTTAAATATCTTTTCAACTTACTTCAATTTTTTTAAAGAATAATAGGTGTTTAATTATTATTTATACATCAGAATTCAAAAATTTGACTTACTAATTACATTTTTGTAAATAGAACAATTAAAATTGTAACGTTCAAAGGTTAGGTTTTTTTTATTTAGTTTTGAATATTTAATTTATAATTACTGATTTTAACTGAGCAGCCAGATACTTCTAAGTATTAAGTAATTATGAACAAAATATGAATATATTACTTTGAAGTTATTAAAAATTATTAAATACATTATAAAGTTTCAATCTGGCGTTTACATTTGTTTGACTAATAAAGCTTTTCAATTAAGACAGTTAAATTTTTAACTTAAAAATCTGGAACTTCTTAATTTCAAGTCTTTAAAACTGCATTTTAAAATAATTTTAATTAAAATGTACGCTAAAAAATTTAAATGGAAAATTTTTTAAGTAAGAGATTTTCGAATTACACATTCTAAAATGAAAATCATAATTGAAAAAGATAACAATTTAACTACTTATTTAAAAAACGATTTCAATCAAAACTGGCTAGTTGTTTTTTCTAAAAACTTGTAAATTTCTAGGTCGAAAAATAAATTCACGGCAATTCCCGGCTTCACAAAATTCCCGGTTTCTCGGTCCATAAGTCACCCTGAAAATTGTTGAATTCTCAACCAAATAATAAAATTTTCATCTAAAAACATAATCGTCAGGAGAAAGCAACATTTTCAAAATTACATAACTTTTTCCTGACCAATTTTTTATTTTCCCTGATCATTAATATTCAAAAGACCAGAAAACTGACCTTGAAATTTTTTAACCTAGAACATTTTGTACAAGGAATAAAATAATTTCAAATAAAAATAAATTTGTTTAAAATGTATTATCCTTGAGAGTTACAGGATAGTCGTTTTAACAAAAAAAAATGCCCGGTCATTTCCCGGTTCAATAAAATCAAATACGAAATCTAAAAATTGTTCCATTCGAATAAAAACTGAACTGCAAATGAAAACATTCAACGTGAAATTCTTGAATTTTAAACTTTGAAGATTAAAGTTTAAAAGTTTTTTTCATTCAACAATTTTGTATTCAAACTCCCAATTTACAAGTATAAAATGGAAGCTACAGTCATTTTTGAACTAAACAATGTTATATTAAATGCTTTTATAAATCTAAGACTTCAAAGATTCAGTTCTAAAAATATACATCCAGGTTATCATTTTCAATGCTCTAAATCAAAGAATCAATCAATGAATTTGAACACGTTTGAAATTATACCATTTTAAGCCATTTTTTATTCTAATTGCAGCTCAGAATTAGTTAAAAGTTGAAAATTCCCTGTTCAAATCCAGAATTTTTATTTTGTTCGGAAATTCTCCATTTCAAGTAATTGTAACAATTAGAATTTTTTGTCAAATTCTCTGTTCCAATTCATAATTAAAATTTTTTTTTAAAATACCTCATTTCAACACAGAATAACAATTTTGTTTGAAAAATTTAATTTTCTATTGAGGATTGTTATTCTTGGAGATAAATTCCAATTCCAGCTCAGAATTGGTTTAAAATTGAACAATTCCAGTTCAAATTCAGAATTTTAATTTTTTAAGAAAACGTTTCATTTCAATTCAGAAATTAAATTCTTTGAAAAAAATCCTGACCAAATGAAGAATTTTAATTCTTTTCGAAAATTCTCCATTTCAAATAAGAATGATAATTTTTTAGTAAAATTCCCTGTTCCAATTCATAATTTAAATTGTGTCAAAATTGAAATTTCGATTCAGAATTGTTATTCTCCTGGATGAAGTCCAATTCCAGCTCAGAATTGGTTAAAAATTAAACATATCCAGTTCAAATCCAGAATTTAAAAATAATTCTTCAAGAAAATTCTTCTTTTCAACTTAGAATTACATTTTTTTAGAAAATCCCCTGTTTAAACTCATAATTATAATTGTTTTCGAAAATATCCTCTTTCAACTTAGAATTATAGTGCATGATCTCGCGACAATTCTATGGACGTCATTTTAGTACTCACGAAAATGTCAGATTCTTTTGTTTTCATAGTCAACAATTCGAAACTCGTTGACTGGCTAGCAGCTGTTAGTGCATTTTGTAACAATTTATCGTTAAACTGGTAAAAAATTTGCGTGAAAAGACGTAATTTTAGTACTCTTGAAACCTATTGGGAATGATTGTTTGAATGCTAAGAACTAACAAAAAATTTGACTGGCAGCTTCTCGGTGGTGCCAAAGTTGACTGGCCGGCTTTCAAGCATATAAAAAATGACAGGATGAAAATTAGAACCGTCATTTTAGTACTCATTTTAGTTCTCCCAATAAGTGTCAAGAGTACTAAAATGATGATTCTTCACTGGAATTTTTGACATATTTGACAGCCTTCGAGTCAGAACATTATACCGTGAAAAGTTTGAAGGCGCCTCCAAATAATGTTTTAATTAGGTTAATAAATAATTAGTATATAAATAATTAATAATAAGTTTGTAAAATCTTTTTTATAAAAAACACAGTTTTTATACGGCCTGCTGTACATAAGGGTGCTTCACAAAAAGTATGTTTTTATTTTTTTGCGACCGTATTGCGTCAGTTTGTTACTCTGGTTTCATCCTGTCATTTTTTACACGGTTCTCAGCATTCAAACAAACATTTCCAATGGGTTTCAAGAGTATTAAAATGATGTTTCTTCACTCGAATTTTTGGCATGTTTGACAGCTTGTCAGTCAACTTTGGCACCACCGAGAAGCTGCCAGTCAAATTTTTTGTTAGTTCTTAGAATTCAAATAATCATTCCCAATTAGGTATTTTCACTTCAACCATCGGCTAACTTCACTTTGTTGAAAGCTGAGGGGAAACAATGGATCAATTGCACGACACAAAACTTTATTTCTGTAATATTTTTGTAATTAATAATCATTATTATCATTTTATTATTTCATTAAATAGTAATTAAAAAATATAAAATATTTTTCAAATACAGTTATATAAAAAAAATTAGCTTTTACGAAGATATTAGCAAAATAGGGCAAAAATGAACTGAATCCTATACATTTGATCCCTTGTTTTCCCCTCAGCAACCAACGAAGTGAAATTAGCTGTTGATTGAAGTGAAAATACCTAATGGGTTTCAAGAGTACTAAAATGGCGTATTTTCACTCGAATTTTCGACCAGTTTAACGATAAATTGTTACAAAATGCACCAACAGTTGCTAGCCAGTCAACGAGTTTCGAACTGTTGACTATGAAAACTTAAGAATCTGAAATTTTCGTGAGAACTAAAATGACGTCCATAGAATTGTCGCGAGTTCCCGGACTATTAGAATTCATTCTTTTAAAAAATTCCCTGTTCAAGCTCGGAATTTATTAAAATTTTTAAATGTCCTGTTACAAACCAAATTATAGTTCTTTCGGATAAACACCAGTTTCAACTAAGAATTGGTTAAAATTTGAAAATTCCCTGCTTCAACTCAGAATTAGAATTCTTTAAAAAAAATTTCCTATTACAATTCAGAATTTCGTTCCTTTTCGAAAATTTTCAGTACTAACTCAGAGATTCTTAAAATTTGAAAATTCCGGGTTCCAAATGAAAATTAGTATTATTCTGGTTAAATTCCATTTCCAACTATAAATTTGTGAAAAACTAAAAATTCCCTATTCAAATTAAAAGTTAAATGATTTTTATTTTATATAGTTTAAAATCCTTAAAATGCTTCAAAATTTTTATTTCAAAATCTTGAAACAACTGCATGTTCTTTTACATTTTTTCAAATTATTATTTTTTAATTCTGCCAAATTGAAGAAATAAATGTTTTTAAATATTCTCTTAAAATTAGTTCATTAAAATGAAAAATAATTTTAAATTTTCCTAGGAAATGTTTTTTATTCTACTGAAGCCGGTCAAAATTCTTAAAAACCATCTGAATTTTTCGTTCGAAAAATGTAATTGTTCTTTTTCTTAATTAAAAAATTTCTAATTGAATGGTATAAAAATAGAATGTGTTAGAGTGAAATATTATTTGAAATTTCATAAAAGCTTTTAATTATGAATAGATTACCTTAAAGTTATTTTAAAACTGAAAATAGTTTATAAAGTTTAAATCTGGCGTTTACGTTTGCTTAACTAATAGGACTTTCAAATGGAAACAGTTAAATTTTTAAGGTAAAAATCTGGAAATTCTTAAATTTAAGTCTTTAAAACTGCATTTTTTCTAAAAATTTGTAAAGTTCCCGGTGAAAAATAAATTCACTGTGATTTCCCGGTTTCTGGGTCCAACGGCCACTTATAAAAAATTCCTGACTTCCGCAAGATTTTTTTTAACCTTGACTTTCCCCTGATTTCCAGGTTTTCCCTGACCTGGAGTCACCCTCTATTGTCATATTATTATTCTCGCCTTGTAATGGACCGTAGCCGGGCAATAATATGAAAAATAATTTTTTTAAATTTTATAATCATTTACTTGTTCAAAATGTTGTGAAGAGTGAGAATGGGTGCTTTGGAATGCGGCATTGGAAGTTCTTGAAGCCAATCAAAAGTTTCTCGATCTGCTTCATCGATTACAAGGAATTCAAGGTCGCTGAGATAAAAACCAGGTGTACGGTGTATGTGATCTATTAAACGGCGAGGGGTTGCTACGAGAATATCGATTCGACTTATGGAATTTCCCTTGTGATCTGAAAAAATTAGAAGTAGATGATGATTAGGTTATTTATTCTTAAAATTAATTTACTTTTAATTTACAAATAGAAAATGTTTAAAGTTGAGAAACTTTTAATTCTAAGACTTGAAATTTTTCAAATTTGATTTAATTAGGGTTGCTATTAAATCTCAATTTCGAAATTGCCTGACTATCCCTGACATTTCTCTGACCAATTCTTGATTTTCCTTGATCGTTATAAATTTTTCTACTAGGTATTAAAACAATCCTAAACGTATATGATCTATAACGTTAATGCAAATTAAATTTGGTTTCTACATTTATAATAAAGCGATGACCGCAGCCAAACACGTGCAATGTCTACCCAAAAAGATTAGTTTTCAACAAAAATGCATGAACTTTCAACTTAAAAAGATAAATCTTCAACAAACAAACAAATAATTAACCAAATAGTTGAATTTTCCACAATAATAACAAAGTTTTTGTAACAAACTAGATCAATCCTCAACATAAACAGATCAATTTTACAACTAAAAAGACGAATTTTAGATTAAAAAGATAAATTTTTAACTTAAAATAGAACAGTGCAATTTTTCATTGAAGAAATAAGTTTTAACCAAATAAAATCAATTTTCAACAAAATAATTAAATTTTCAACCAAGCAGATTAATTTTGAACTAAAAAGATTAAATTTCTACAAAAAAATAGAATAGATACATTTTTAGTTAAAAAAATTATTTTTCAAATAACAAAAAACGAAAAAAATTTAAAGAAAAAGCTACAGTTTCAACAGAAGAAGTAAATTTAAGAAAAAATGGAACATTTCAATTTTCAGTTAAAAAATTATTTTTCAATCAAAATCAACAAATTTAAAAAAGTAAAATTTGGTATCCATGGAAATAATTTTTAACGAAAAATTTACATTTTCAATTAAGAAGATTAATTTTCTACCGAAAAAGATGATCTTTTAACTGAATATATGAATTTTCAACAAAATAATTCTATTTTTAACCAAAGAAATGAACTTTCAAAGAAAAAAAGAATTTTTTACCGAGAGAAGCATTTTTTCAACAAAAATTCAACAAAATAAATTAATTTTCAACTAAAAAAGATCAATTTTGAAACAAAAATTGAATAGTTACATTTTCAGTTCAAAAATTTTTTTTTAACCAAAAAAATAAAAATTAGAGTAGTTAAATTTTCAACCGAAAAAATTATTCTTGAACGAAAAATTTTAATTCTATACCAGGAAGATTAATACTATACTATACCGCAAAAGACGAATTCTCAACCAAACAGTTGAATATTCAACCAGAGAAAATGCAATATTAAAGAAAAATTAAAGAGTTAAATTTTCAGTTGAAAAAAATAAATTTTCCGAAAAAAAAATCAATAAACTAGATAATTTTTCTACCAGAAAATATGAATTCTCAACAAAATATGTAACATTTTATGTTTCAAACAAAAAATATTTTTATTTGATATCAAAGACAGTTTAACTGAACCAAAAAACATTAATTCGCAACAAAATTTTTAAATTTTAAAGTCAAAAAACGAATTTTACACAGAAGAGTTGCATTTTCAACCCAAAAATATTAATTTCCTACCAAAATAGTGGAATTTTCAAATAAGAAAGGCGAGTTTTCAACAACATAAATGAATTTTCCATTAAAAAAGATAAATATTCAAGAAAAAATGGAACAGTTACATTTTCAGTAAAAAAAAAAAGTTTTCAATCAAAAATATAAACGTTAAATTTGCAACCTAAGAAATGACTTTTCGACCAAAATACTGAAGTTTCAACTAATAAGATTACGTTTCAACCAAAAAGACGAATTTTCGACTAAAAAATATCCAATTTTTACTTATAATAATATTGTTTAATTTTCAGTTGAAAAAAAAGTTTAAACCAAACAAAATGTTGAAATTGACAACCAAACAGATGCATTTTAACCAAAAAGAATAAATGTCTACCAATAAATTAAATAGGTAGTTCAATTTTCGGTTAAAAACCTAATTTTCATTCGGAAAACAAATTTAAAATAAAAAGCTACATTTTTTAGGAAAAATATAAATTTTCAACCAATAAGATTAATTTTTGACTGAAAAAAAAAATATATATATATATTCCAGCAAAAATAGAGCAACTTAATGTTCAGTTAAAAAATTTCTTTTGAATAAAAATCAACATATTTAAAAAAAAATAGTAAAATTTCCAACCAAAGAAATTCATATTGAACCAAAATTATCAATTTTCCACTAAGAAGATTAACTTTTATCTAAATAAATTATTTTTCAACAAAATAATTAAATTTTTACCAAGGAATGAATTTGATTAAAAATGAATTTTCGATCAAAAATATGAATTTTCTACACAAAAAAAAAAACAAATTTAAAATAAATTACATGAATTTTCATCTAAAAAGATTAATTTCGAATACAAATTGAAGAAAATGTTTTTGAGCCAAAAAGATGAATTCTCAATGAAAAATTTAATATTTGATATTTCAACAAAAACGATTTTAATTATACACCAAAAGAAGTTAAATTGCACAACAAAATACGAATTTTCAACAAAACAGATGAATTTTTAAACTGAAAAGAGCAATTCTCAACAGGAGTTGAATTTTGAAATCAATAATATGAATTTTTAACAAAAAGTTCACTTTCAACCAAATAGTAATTTTTGTATGCAAAAAGACGAATTTTCAAACAATTCTGAAATTTTTTCACCACACGATGAATTCAGCCAGAAAATGAAAACATTACATATTTGTAAGACTTAAATTTTATTAGCACATTTTCTTGTCTAAATATAATTTCATTAAAGTTTTACGTTTATTTAATTAACAGAATTT
>NC_046665.1:51099745-51111748 GCF_010883055.1 Belonocnema kinseyi
AAGATAATAAAAGTCTGTTATATATGAGAGGAGAAAATACCTTTAGATACAAGTCCTTCCTGCTCTTTTTCAAAGGAAGCAGCTCCCGAAACTAATCCCACCTTTAACCGCGTATTCTCAAAAGTCGAATGACTCGCAAACTTTTGTGTCACTTTAAAAACCTGCGTTGCCAATTCCTGTACAGGCAATACAATTAAACAACGAATTTTTCGTATAAATCTAGTCCTCAGTATTTCCACGATGGGTAGGACATAAGCCAAAGTTTTACCTGAAAAATAAGAAAGCTTATTATCACTTAATAAATACTTCGTCTGATTTACAATTTTAAAATTCTGGACAAAGAAGGGGATTGAAAAGGGATTTCATTTATTATTAAAAACTTTTTATAGCGTATGGGTATGTCGTGAATATTGAACGAAAGTAGGGAACTTTTTATTAAATTTGACCATACGTGATAAGAAAAACTTATAATTATATATTAATATATAATTATATATTCGTTTTAAAATAATTTGAAAGAAAAATCATTTTTTAAATATTTTAAATAAATAACAATTCAGATAAATATTGTCAGTTTATAACAAATTTTTTAATTAGTTACAATAAATTTAAATTTAAAAAAAATAAAATTTTATTTTAATAATTTATTAAAATAATTTTATTGTAAAATTAATTAATTAATTTGATTAAAATTGATATTAAAATATGTACAAATTGCTCGTTGCCTTCTAATAGTAGCGCCTTTTATTTAGAGACTTTTTAGTTATTTTTGTGCTTTAAAAAATGTTTTTAGCTACATTTAAAAAACCTGTTTTTGTTTAAAATTAATCTCTTTTGGTTGAGTACTGAACTATTTTTCTGAAAATTCTTTTTTTTTTTTTTTGATGAATTCACCTGATTTTAATTTAAAATTATAATCTTTTTATTTGAAATATTAAATATTACATTTTACATTAAGAAGTAATATTTTTAGTGAAAACACAACTACTTGACTAAAAATCGAACAACTTTCATCAAAATTATCATTGGTTTGTTTGTTTGTTTCTTAAAGACCCATTATTTTAGTTGATAATTTAACTATTCTTAAAAATTTTTTTTTTGCAAATTAATATTAATTGTCCCATTTTTAGTTGCAAAATTTATCCTTTCAAGTTGAAATTGTAACTTATTTAGATAGAAAATTGATTTATTTGTTTGAAAATTCACTTTTTTGTTGAAACTTTGTCCTTTTTCGATGAATTCAACTGCTTTTTATTATCAATCTTGCTTTATCGAAATATCAACTTTTTCGTTTCACGATTTACCTCTTTGCTTGAAAGATTAACTATTTGGTGTAAAATTGGCGTGAATATAACTGCTTTGTAAAAAAATCGTCTTTTTGGTTTGTTAATTCCATAAGTTTATTAAACATTTTACTTTCTTAATTTAAAGATCAACAATTATGTTAAAAATGATCTTTTTTGCATGAATTCAACTGATTTTATTTAAAATAATAACTTTGTTGTTGAAAATTCAACTATACTTGGTTAAAATTAAACTATTTTCTTAAAAAATGTTAGTTTTTTTTTGTATAAAGACTTATCGCTTCAT
Organism: Belonocnema kinseyi; assembly: GCF_010883055.1. Classification (NCBI taxonomy): domain Eukaryota; kingdom Metazoa; phylum Arthropoda; class Insecta; order Hymenoptera; family Cynipidae; genus Belonocnema; species Belonocnema kinseyi. The sequence continues at coordinate 51,101,336 of NC_046665.1, forward strand.
TTAAAAATTCAAATATTTTTCAGAAAATTCAACTGCTCAGTAAAAAAACTATTTTTTTTTTAGTTTTTTTTGTTATGATTCATCTTTAAAGTTTAAAATTTCTTTAGATTTAAAATTCAACAATTTGTTTGCGATTTTTTTCCTCAACTGTAAAATTTATTTTGGTTAGAAAATCATCTATTTTGTTTTGTTTTTCTTTATAGATGGATTCATATGTTTATGATTAAATTTTTTAAATATTGTTGGGTTAAAAATGAGCTATTTGTTTGAAAATAAACTTTTTCATTGAAAATTCAACTGTTTAGGAAGAAATTTTTTTTTAATAAAAATCAAACTACTTCGCTGAAGGGGGTAATATTTTGTTAAACATCAATTTCCTTGATTAAACTTGAATCGCTTTAGTTGAAAATTTGTCTTTTTTGTTACAAAATTGATCATTTGGATTAAAAATGTATCAATGTTGTTTAAAAGTAATCCTTTTTAGATGAAGATTAAGTTTTTCGTTGAAAATTCATAATTTTTGTTTAAAAATGTAACTATTTTGTAGAAAAATAAACTACTTGATTGTAAGTTTAACTAATTTGTAAAAAATTCATTCTGTCGTTAAAGATTCATTATTTCATTTGAAAATTTATCTTTTAGGTTGAAAATTGAACTATTTTGTTGAAAATTAGTTCTTTCATTTTTTATTTCAAATTAATTTTTTAATCCCAAAACTTAACCATTCCATTTGTAGTTGCAAATTTGAAAAAATTTATTTGAAACTCGTATTTTTTGTGAGAAAATTTATCTTCCAAATTGAAAATTCAACTATTTTGAGTTGAAAATGCATTCAACTTTTTTCTTTCTTGATTAAAAAATCAACAATTTTATTGAAAATTAATATTTTTTTAAATAAATTCAAGTGTTTTCATTTGAATCAAATCTTTCTTGACTGAATTATCAACTATTATATTTTTGGTTGAAAATTCAACTACTTCATTAAAAACAAAATTGTTTGTTGACGATTTATCTTTTTAGTTTAAAATTAATTTCTTTTTTGTCAAAAATGTACCTATTTTGTTGAAATTTCATCCTTTACATTTAAGATTCAACTACTTGACTGAGACTTAAACTACTTTCTTTAGAATTAATTTTTTTTGTTGAGAATTCCTCTTCTTTGATAGAAAATTAATCTTGTTGACTTAAAATTTTAAAAATGTAAGGCGTTTAAAATTTAATATACTACCTTCAGAAATTTTATTAAAAAGAATTTATTCCCCTATTATTGTGATTAATTTCCTTATTGTCCCTTTTAGAAATCGGTATCATCCTAAATTCAAAAAGAATCGCTTTCAAAGCTTCTTGTTTTTTTAATTTCTCCAATCTCTCAGATTGACCGTTTTAATCGAGGAAAAAAATTCCCAGTCATTTTCTGGTTTCGCAAACATTTTTCTCGATCAATACAATTTTTTAAATCGAACTCTATTCTCAGCTAACAGTTTTAAATGAAATGCAGATAAAGTGCAAAATTCACAATTTTTAACTTTCATAAATTGTGGAGTATAAAAATTAAGTTCCAAAAATATAAATCTACATTAAAGTTTCCAATACACTTAATCAAAAAATCAATCAATGAACTTTAAACATTTTTTAAATTATATTTTTAAGTTTTTTTAGACTATAAACAATAAAAATGTAAAAATTAGAATTTTTTTAAACTTAAAAAGTTCTCAAATTAGAAGTGAAATTATTTGAATTTTAAATAGTTTAAGCCTCCTTGAAAAGCTTTAACATTTTATTTCAAATTTTTTAGAAATCTAGAAGTTGTTTTAAATTTTTTTCAAATTTAAACTAATTTTTGAAATTTTTAAGAACTTCTAAATAGTTTTTAAAGTGAATTAAATTTGTCTTACAAGTTTTAGATAACCCTGCGAATGAAGAAAAAATTTCTTAAAATTTGGATTTATAAATAACAATTGAAAACTTATTATCTGTAGAACAAATTAGAGTAATTTTAAGAGATACTTAGAAACTTTGAAAAATATTCAAAATTAATTTTGAACTTAAAATTATTTCAAATAATTGAAACGAAGTATGTGTATTGCCAAAAGTGGGCTATTCGTGCCGAAATTTCGGTGCAAATACCCACAGCCTAATTTGAAACAAAAAGTACATTTTTTGAGATTTCTGACAAAATATTTTGAAGCTTCTTAAGAATTGTGAAATGCTTTAAAAAATAAAAACAGTTTCTTAATATTCCTAGAAAAATTGAAAATGATTTTTCATTTTTAAAGATTATTTTAACAGAATATTTAAAAAGATTTTAAGAGATTTCCAAAATTCTCAAAAAATAGCCTGGAAGATTTTAAGGATTTTTTTTTTAAATTGCAGGATTTTCTCAAAATAGCAGGCAAAATTCGATTTAAAAAAAAATAGAATTGATATCGATTCAAGGATTAAATTAATTTTTAATCTTTTCAAAACGTCTAAATATCTCTTAAAATTACTCAAATTTTTTTTACAAATAATAAGTGTTCAATTATTACTCATACATAAAAATTCAACAATTTCGCTTGAAAATTAAACATTTTTTGAATAGAAGAATAAAAATGGCAACGTTAAAAGTTTAAAAGCTTTTCGAAAATTGAACAATTTAAAGCTTTCTATGTCAAACAATTAAGTTTCAAATTGTTTAATTTTAAATATTTGGCTTCAATTTCCTCGTCTTAAATTAACAGTCAAGTTAAAAATAGTTTATAAAATTTCAATCGCACATTTACATTTTTTTAATGTCTAAGACTTTCGAACTAAACCAGTTAGAATCTGGAAATTGAACAGATTCTGAATCTTTTTATCACATCAGTTATTGTTTAGTTTTTAATATTTAAAGTACAAATCCGTTTTAAAAATTATTTATTTATTTATATTTACAGTTGATAAAATAAAACTGTTTTCATAAAAAAATTTCAACTTCAAAGGCTTTCAATTTTTTAATATTTAAATCATCAAGACTGCACTTAAAAAATTTTTTAATTAAAAACAAAAATCTAAAATTGAGAATTTAGAGTAAAAGATTTTCGAATTACGCATTGTAAACTGACATTTCCCATTATTCCCGGTTTCAGAAATGTTTTGTTCATGAATCTTGGAAAATAATCGAAACATTATAAAAAGGGGAGAAAGGGGAAAATTAGAACAAATTTTTGATTTTAGGGGGAAAAAATTAGACAAAAAAAGGGGATGGAATGTAATGCATGAAGCTACTATTTGTAAAGTAAATAAAGAAATTACCACTTCCGGTGGGAGCAGAAACACAAGTATCTCTCGCCCATAGTCCTTTTTTCCTATCCTCGTTGCATTTTAATAGCCATGATAGTAGTCCAGCCTGAATCGGAAAGAGTTTATCGAAACCCTGACTCTCTAGAATTTCGATAAGCTTCAAATCCAACTGGCCTTCTTCCTTAACTTCTTCAAGAGAAGGTCCACTGTTTAAAACGGAAGAAACAACTTCCGGATTCGCTAGCCAATCTGGCAAAACTCTTTTAACAATTTCCCCCTTCATTTTCTTCCCAGCTTTCAAAATTGTGAACTCCTGCCTCTCTTCCTCCGAATCATCCTCAGAATTATTAAGATCCTCTGCCAATTTTGTCAATTTTTCCCGTGCTTTTAGGAGATCATCGCGACCTAAACCTTCAATTGAAATATCCACATCTTCCTGCTTCTTTTTCTCTTTCTTTTTCTTCTTCTTGGTAAACTTAGTCATTTGATTTTCCGTTATATCTGGTTGGAGAATTTCCCCTTCGTCCTCTTCCATTCTAGATTCTTTACTGATTTCTTCCTCGGCATTTTTACTTCCTTTCTTTTTTCCTAATTTCTCTATTTGGTGAACTTCTGCCGAACCATTTAATTGTAAATGTTCTACTTTCATTTCAATCTCATCTTTATCTACTTCCATAAAAGAGTTTTCAATTTTATCTTTTCCTTTCTTTCCGTTCTTCTTTTTAATTATTTCTCCATTAATGAAACTTGTAGATAAATCTAAGTCACCTTCTGCAGTCGATGAATTCAGGGTTTCGTTTAATTCAAAACCATTTTGTTTTTTCCCCTTTTTGTATTTCTTATTTTTTTTTGCATTCTCAGGTTCCAGAGACTCCTTGGAACGTTGTGCAGCAGCAAGTTCCTTTTGTCGTTTCCGTTCTGCAATCCTTTTCTGTAGTTGCAGGAGATGACTTTCTTCAGTATCCAGTTTCTCAATCTCCTCATCTCCCGTATATCTGATTACAATTTTCAAGAAATGTTATAAATTAAAATAATTTTAATAGCATAACTTTATATCCAAGGATTAAGCGATTAAAACGTGATCATCTATTTAACGAAAAAGAGATAACAATTGTTCATGTTCTTTTATGGTATTTCTTTTTAATTTATGTTCTTCTACTTAAGTTTGTCACGGGCCGTACTTAAATTACATAACGGATTATAGGCTCTCTCTAAGACCCCACCTCCCGTCAGTAATAAAAAAATGCCCCCCCCCCCCCCTAATTGTACGTACTTTTTAGTTTCCAGAAATTTTTTGCTCGTTTTTTCTAGTAATTTTCATTTTAATCTTGTAATATTTTTAACATAGAATATTCTAAAAACAGAATAAAACAGTATTTCAAAAACAAATTTTTAAACTTTAAATTTATTCATTTATCTTAAACAAAAAATGTAGTTTCGACTATCAAATATGACTTTTTAAAAACATACTTGAATTTTCAACCTAAAAATATAAATTCCCAACAAAAGAGTATCATCGTCTATATTTTAATCAACAAAAAGATTAAAATTGTACTACAACCAAAATTTTTAAACCAAAAAGACAAATTTTTAACAAATACAGATTTTTGATTCAAGAAAGAAATAAAAGTTTATCTACACCATTGCAGCTTCAAGCCAAAAGACGAATTTTCTCTTTAAAAAATGAATTTTCAAACCAAAATATGATTTTTCAGCAAAAAGTTCATTTTCGACTTAAACCGATAAATTTCAATCAAAAAGATTTAAATGATACAAAAAAAAAGAATTTTAAAACCAAGAAGAGAAATTTTTAACAAATAAAGATTTTTTACTCAAGAAAGAAATGAAAGTTTATCTAAATTGTTGAAGCTTCAAGCCAAAAGACGAATTTTCTCTTTAAAAAATTGAATTTTCAAACCAAAATATGATTTTTCAGAAAAAAGTTAATTTTCGACGTAAACTGATATATTTCAATCAGAAAGATTAAAATTATACAAAAAAAAAGAATTTTAAAACCAAAAAGAGCAGCTTTCAACAAATAAAGATTTTTTATTCAAGAAAGAAATGAAAGCTTATCTAAATTGTTGAAGCTTCAAGCCAAAAGACGAATTTTCTCTTTAAAAAATTGAATTTTCAAACCAAAATATGATTTTTCAGCAAAAAGTTAATTTTCTACTCAAACTGATGATTTTTACCCAAAAAAACATTCAGTTTCAAGCCAAGAAAATTATGTTTTTAACGAAAAATGAAAATTTGTAACTAAAAAGATAAATATTAAAAAAATGTAAAAGTTCCATTTTCAGTTTAAAAATTAATTACACTTCAGTGTCTCGTCCTCTAGATCACTTGCAGTAGCGTCAGCTGCTCGGTTATAAACACAAATTTTAAGGGATAAAAAATTTAAGAAATTCATAGTTTGCCACGGTACGGAGGCTCCATCCACTACCATGTCCCGATCTCAATCAAAAATATAACTGATAGCTGTATTCAACGCTTTAAGATGTTTTGCAGCGAGTTCTAGGTCGTGTGAAGTCTTGTTAAGAGTTGACAATACGACAGCCTTGCTAACCTGGCTAAGGAGATTTGGAAGTGGTGCAAGCAACGAGATTTATGGATTTCAGCGTCATACATAAGATCGGCCGACAATGTTAAAGCTGATAGAAAATCGAGGTTTATCTCACAGGAAACAGAGTGGACTCTTTCCCCAGGCGCCTTCAGGAAAATCAAAAGTCTTTTTGGAGCCTTCGATTTTTCCTTTTTGCCTCTGTAATATTAATTCAAAATATTCTCGTTTCATTTCATGGTTTCCAGATCCAGAAGCAGAGAGTGTCGACGCGTTTACAAGCTTTCGGGAAAATGAAAACTTTTATGCTTTTCCTTCATTTGCGTTAGCCCTGAGAACTTTAAAAAATATAAAGGTTAACCAAGCAGAAGGGTCGTAGTTCTCCCTTTTTGGGCTTCTCAACCGTGGTTCCCCTTGTTCAACCAATTGCGAACATCAGAATCAATTATTCTAGGGCCAAATAAAACATTGCTCTCTTCTCCTTTTAGTGAATTCCATTCCCTGTGAAGAAGCCTTACCCTGGTTGTAGCCAAGTTATCGGGCAAGCATACAACTTTGCAGTAGAGGGAATTTCCACTCCATCCTTGCGGGTTATCCTGGTGTTTCTCGCTCCCGCGACTCTCCAGCAGTACACCAGGCCAATTAAGCTGTGGTGGGAATTCTGTCAGAAGAAGAAAATTTCGCCCTTCGAACCCCCAACATCGTCGCTACTGGATTTTCTTACCCTCTCGTTAGAAGAAATAAATGCATATGGGACACTCAACTCATATCGATCTGCTATCGCCTTAACTGTCAATCGGGATATTGGGAAGGATCCCATAATTAAAAGATTTTGCAAGTCGCGTCCAATATAGGGGGGGGGGGGTTTAAAGGTTTCAGCGTAAAAAAACACTCTTTTTGTGATTTTTTTTTCAAGAGTATGGATTGAGCAAATGTATTTAAACTTTTTATACATTATTAAGTATACCTTTGGCAATATCCTGTATTTTTTCCATTTGAAAATATTTAAAAACAAGCCAGTGACAGAGATTGTCCGAGAACGGCTTGGAAAAAAAACAATTCTCGGTGTTCACTGTATCTCGGTCGGAAATTATCGGTAATCAAAAACAATTTAAATTTAGTCAAAGTATCATCAAATGATCCCCCCCCCAACGTTCTCTGATTATATTTTTTTGCATTGTAAAATTTTTGGTGGTCATCTAAATTATAATCTACTATTTTCCACGAAAAATTTCACCATTTTGGGGGTGGAAAACACACTTAATGTAAAAAAAATGTTTTGAACTAAACGTTGGGGGAGGTATTTTATATGTAGAAAATGTGTACCAACTTTGAATTTAATCGGTAAAGTAGTTTTGAAATAGCAGTGAACACGGACTTTGAAAAAGTAGTTTCGAGAAAAAAGCGTTTATAGTTTTAGAAGTCCGCAGCTGTCAGTGCTGTAGCGCTAGAGGACAGGAGACTAACTACTGTCGGCAAGAAAACTGGAAGCATCTGCCTTTGAAGCTCAACAACTCAGTTAAAAAAAATGTCAGCGCAAAAAAAATAGTCATTTAAAAGCTGAAAGTTTTCTACGTTAATGAGCTTAAAGACGTTTATGCAAAATAAATTTTGTGCATAGCAGACTGAAAAATGTAAAAAAAGTAAGGATTTTCGGGTACATTTAAGAACAGTCAAGTTTAGAGCATTATTTCTTATACAAGGCGATGGAAAAATTTGAAAAAATTCATGAGTATGAGGATAACTGTTGTGAACCAGTTGCAGTTGAAAAATTTAAAAAATAATAAAAATTATTGCTTAAAAGTACAAAAATGTGCAACTACCATATATTATCTTCAGTTCTAATACAGATATTAAAGCGATTCAAACTGCAAACTGTAATGGATATTTATTTTCCATCACCCGGGAGGACGTGTTGTCTTCTTATTTGCGAAAATCGCGATATTTTTATACGTTTTTCTTGTTGGAAAACAAGTGACAGAAAGCAGTGGTGGGGGGGGGGGGCTTTTTTGTTTTACTGCCGACCACTGGCGCCATTCTTCGACCCCTGGGTCTGAATGCTTGGATGGCACCTGGCCAGGGGTCGAAGAAAGGGACCAGCGGTCGGCAGTGACAAAAACGGGGCCTCCTGCTTTCTGTCACTTGTTTTCTAACAAAAAAATGTCTAAAAATATCGCGATTTTCACAAAAAAATAAGACTAACACATCCTTACGGGTGATTGAAAATAAATACAGAGCCTATCCATAACAGTTTGCAGTTTGAATCGCTTTAATATCTGTATTAGAACTGAAGATAATATAGTTGCACATTTTTGTACTTTTAAGCAACAATTTTTATTATTTTTTTAATTTCTCAACTACAACTGGTTCACAACAGTTTTCCTCATACTCATGAATTTTTTCAAATTTTTCCCATCGCCCCTTGTATAAGAAATAATGCTCTAAACTTGACTGTTCTTAAATGTAGTCGAAAATCCTTACTTTTTTTACATTTTTCAGTCTCCTAAGCACCAAAATTTTTTTACATAAACGTCTTCAAGCTCATTTACGTTGAACACTTTCAGCTTTTATATGAATGTTTTTTTGTTGCGCTAGCATTTTTTTTGACTGAGTTGTTGCTCAGATCGACTTAAAATTTGGGGAGTATATTCTTGAAAAAGAATAGAAAAAAAGACAAACAAAAAAAATCGATTTTTAGAAAGTGCAAACCTTTACCCCCACCCCCCCCCCCTAAAGCCTCAGAGTCCACGACATAATTTTACATAGGACCCAACCCCAGTACTTACCTGCTTCAAATTGCTTTATCCTAACAACAAAATTTCGCTCAAAGATATTTCTTTCAAGCTGGTCACATTATTGTCCCTTGCAACAGCTCAAAGACAAGAAACGATGACATTGATGAAGTTGAGTAACATTGTACAACAAGAGGATGCTATTCATATTAAAATAACTGACAGAGTAAAAACTTCAGGCGTCAACAGAAAACAGCCCTTACTGACTACCTTTTTTCAAGGACCAACCAGCTCTGTGCGTTGCTTCGACGTTTTTGAACTACAACGAAAGAACGTCCAAAATAAGAGCCGATGGTACAGATCAAATATTAATCTCCTTGAGAAAACCTCATGAGCCCTGCTCTGCCCAGACTGAGTAGATGGATAAGGACCATCCTCTCGAAAAGCGGGATAGACACTAAAGTTTTCACGTCTACATCTGCGGCTTTACGCAACGGCGTTTCCCTTGATGTCATTCGTTGGTCCGACTCGTCAAAAGTCTTTGCCTTATTCTATAATCGCCCAGGTTTCAAGTCAAAAGGTTTCAAGCTAAAGGCGATATGATTCTTATTACGCTAAGGAACTTAATTTTATATTTTTCTTGCCCATAGTTTTACGATTGTGATAAGTTTTGTTTTTTCTGCGTTCTATTTCATTTGTTCAATTCTAAAGATCGCTATGTCTCAAGGCTTACCAATAAACGCACCGTTTAGTGTTTTCGAAATTAAAAATGTTTTTTGAGTTATTTTCCAAGAAAGTAACCGAAATATCACCATTAAAACTTTAAACAACTAAAAGTGATCTTGAAGACGAGGCACTGAAGTATAATTATACGATCAAATGAACTTATCTTAGTGAAGTTCGATCGTAATTATATGATGTGTCTCGTCCGAATAGATCACTCCCTCCCTGTCCCCTTTTCTTTTTAGGTTTCATTTTCCCATACGTGATCTATTCGATTCCGGCGATATTTCGTCATAAAAATTAATGAAGATCGGGACATGGTAGTGGAAGGAGCCTCCGTATGGCGGAAAACTATGAATTTCTTAAATTTTGTATCCTTTAAAATTTGTGGTCATAACCGAGCATCTGGCGCTACTACAAGTGATCTATTCGGACGAGACACATAGTACAATTACGACCGAACTTCACTAAGGTAAGTTCGTTTGATCGTATAATTTTAAATAAAAAAACAGGCTTTTCGAGGAAACAGTTAAATTTTGAATCAGGCATTAGCCTTCAATACAAAATAAATGTTTAAAATGCAGTTTAACTTTTACCCAAGTAGTTTAATTATCAACTAAAAAACATTATTTTTAAAAAATAGTTAAAATTTCAAATTATTTCATTACAAAGTGATTCAATCAAATTTTTGAAACAATATAGTTGAATACTTAAGCAAAGAATAATAATTTTTTAACCAAAATTTGTACTTTCATACAAAAAAATTTTCTACTAAAACAAATGAATTTTTAAATCAAAATGATAAATTTGGGGAAAAAAAGTTGAATGTTCTGTTAAAAAATAATTTAGTTGACTTTTCACGACCATAATGCATTTACCTCTCGCTTCGCGTTCGATAATTTATTTACCTCGCGCTATGCGCTCGATCTTTGAGCATAGAATCTTTAAAACTAAAGGTGAAAATATCGACAACAGTAATTTGATGATTGTGAATTCTCTTTTTTTAAAGCTCCGTCGGATTTAACGAACACATCCTCATCACGTATCTCGTGCTTCGCACTCGAGTTTATCCCTGAAATTTTATATCATTTCCATAAATGTATATTATTCTAATTCGTAACTTGCATCGTTATT
>NC_046665.1:51111848-51167515 GCF_010883055.1 Belonocnema kinseyi
AATGCATTATTATATTTGAGAATATTTAAAATACTGTGAAAATATTACATGAAAAAATGCAAATTTTGGATTTTCCATTATTTTTCATACTGTCAAAATTTAATTTTTGATTTATCAAGAAAATTCAAAAAGTTGTCATGATAATCTGCTAGGGCATTTAGCAATCAAACTTTTTCTTCTCTTGCCATTTTTCCTATCATCCATTAATTGGCTTAAAATGATTCATTTTCGTGTGTTTTTTGGATTTTTGTAAATGCTATAACTCTAAAAATCTTTTACTTTATGAAAAAAGTCATTAGATAAATTGTAAAATGATTTGATGAAACAAATCGATCCTTTCTTCGACCTTTTTTTATACTATACCCTTTTAAATACTATGAATGACCGCACAGAGAATTCTTGAATTTAAAAAAAATGGTCTCAAAAATATTCAAAAGGCGCTCACTTATTAAATTTTTATCTAAAATGGCTGGTTGCCGAACTTGACCTTTAGTTTAGGACACTAAAAGAGTGTACCAAAAGCCAATCTAATAGATTAATTTTTTTCAAACGTTATCGTGCTCACAGACAGGCAGACATAAAGACATATAGATATGCAGATAGACACATTCTTAAAAACCTGTTTTCCGGATTCAGGGGGTCTCAAAACGTGGACCTTTTGACAAAAACTAAAAGGGTCAAATTTTATACAAATCTAATACCTTCTCTGATTAGAATGTAAAAATGATTTATTTGTCATGAATAATTTTTTGATAGGTCTATTTTTAGTGTTAATCATAAAAAATAGCATTAAAACATAAGAAATTATATTTTTTGAAACCCCATACACAAGACGAAAAAGAAATTAAAAGACAAAAGTTGTGATAAGAATGTGCCCACGCAACGGGCACATTTTTTTACTGTTAATGACTTTTTTCATGATTAAAGCTTAAACTACGCATCCTATCAAAAAGTGGTTGATAAAAAATTTGTAGGCCTTTTTCGAATGCACAATCTTGGTGCATTCATCTTTCACCATATTTTTGATTTTTCGAAAAAATTCAAAAAGTTGTTGTGATAGTCTTGTAAGGCATTTAAAAAGCAACATTTCTCTTCTCTTGACTTTTTTTCATATCGTGCGTTATTTGGCATAAAATGTTCATTTTCGTGTTTTTTGGGATTTTGCAAATGTTATAACTCTAGTAATTTTTTTTTAAAGTTATCAGGATAAATTGTTCGACTTTTTGAATACTATGAATAACCATACAGAGAATTTTCTATTTTGAAAAAAGTAGTCTCAAAAATATTCAAAATGTGCCCACTTTTTGAATTTTTATCCAAAATGGCGGGGTAACGAACTTGACCTTTAGTTAAGGACACTAAACGAGTGCACCAAAGGGCAATCTAATAGATTAATTTTTCAAAAGTTATAGTATTCACAGACAGATATATAGACAGACACATTTGTAAAAACTTGTTTTTCGGATTCAAGGGGTCTCAAAATGTGGACATTTGGCAAAAACTGGGGGAGGGGGGGTAAAATTTTACACAAACCTAATACCATCTCTGATGAGACTATCATAAAGGACAGAGTGGCTGAACCTACGATATTTATTAGATATTATTATTCAATTGTTAATTTGATAATTTCGATAACTTAAAGCACAGTTTTTTTTTCATATAAGATTCAATATTTATCGGCTTAAAAATTTGAAGCTTTTAACTTTTTCTATATTTTAAAATGATTTAGCTATTAAAGATTTTAATAGTAACTTGTACAACGTGGAACAGTTTAAATTTCAAATGACAAAATGTTGAACGTTTAAATTCTAAATCAAAATTTTTTCAATATTATGGTCATTTTCACTCAACAATCATACAATTTTGATAATTTAAAAGATAATTTTTGCAACTAAATCTATTTAAACGATAAATGAATTAACTCTAATGCTTAAAAATTGGTAAGCATTTTTATTTGGTTTTTCCAGAAACTTGACATAATCGAACTAAGAATTTTCGTTAAAAATACTTTATTTTGAGGTCCTTCAAAAATTCTGCATAATTTATATAAAGAAGAGAATTTCTAAGTCAAATATTAAAAGGCTTTCTTTTTTAAATTAAACTATTAACCAAATTTTAAATAAGAACCAAATAATTTAGAATTTGGTTAACATTACATTATTCCAAGTTCAACCTTTTCTTTTTTTAAATTATCTAAACATAAAGGATTTGATTTAGAGTTTTAAAATTTTGAACAATTACAATTTGAATGACAAAATTTTGAAGGTTTAAAATTCTATTTCCAAATTAAAAAAATATTCTAGTTATTTTCAGTCAGTTTACATATAATTTTGATAAATGAAATAATAATTTCTGCAGCTGAATTTATTTATATAATTAATGACTTAACTCTCTGATAATTTTAAATTTCTAAGCGTTTCTACCTGCTTTTTCCAAAAACTTGACATTTTTAGCAAAATGTAAATAAACATTTTCTTTAAAAAAAATCGTTTATAACTTAAAGCGTGAAAATTAAAAAAAAAACACATGTGAAATTATACAATTACATAGAAGAAGCCACTCAAATTAAAAAAAAATTAATTCATATTTAAGGAATATCAAATGATTTGTACTTTACGAAAAAGATTAAATTTTATTTCAAGAGATTCTTACGGATTTGAACAATTTCATGGGATATAGATGAATATAAAAATTTTCAAATTTGGTAACGAAATAGGCCGGATTTTCAAACATTTCAAGGAATTTCAAATTTCAGTAATATTCATTCAATTTGAGAATTCAATTTCAGTAATAAATTTTAAGGGATTTTAATGGATTTCAAAGAATTTTGAATGATTTCCAAATATTTTTAAATATTAAGATATTTATGGATTTTTAACGATATTTATGGATTGGCTGTCTTTTTTAGAGAACTTTAATGAATAGCTTTAACTTAATTTATATTCAAGGGATTTTAAATGATCCATAATTTTTTTCACAGATTTTTACATTTTCTAAAGATTTAAAGGGAATTTTATAAACTTTGAAAAATAAATTAAATTTAATTGAATTTGAAGGGATTCTTAGCGATACCACCGATTTTAATGGTACTTCAAGGAATTTCAAAGAATTTAAAGGATTTTATAAAATCTCCATATCTTCCAAATTAAAGAAATTTTTATTTAAGTCATAAAAATTACAGAATTATCAATTGTAAAACTTAAAGCATGCATAATTTTTAGTAGAAATTAAAAAAATGAAAATCTTTTTAATTACAAAGATTTTCAATACAACGCGTCAAAATTACAGAATTTTTTATTGTAAAATTTATAAATGAAAAAATCTTCAATTTCAAAGATTTACAATTCAAATTTCTACAATTTTAAAGAGTTAAATTGAAAATTCTTAAATTTTCAAAATATAGGATTGAAATTTATTTAATTATCAGGATTTATATTTTATGGGTAAGTAATTTTGAACTTGTTTGCAATAGTTTAATTTTAAAGATTTGCAATGGAAAATTCTTCAATTTTAACGATTTGCAATTTAAAATTAAAATTTTTTTTAATCGTTGAATTTTGAAGATTTAAAATTCAAATTTATTCAGCTTTATAGATTTTCAATCACAAATTTTGCAATTGAGAACAGTAAAAAATACTTGAGAAGTAATAGCCCATCTGCAATACCATGCTATCTTGCAATATAGTGTTCACACCTATAATTTTTCATTATTTCGATTAAAACTAAATAATTTTGATTTTTCAATTCTTTTATATTTTAAAATTATTTAACCATAAAGGATTTTAATTTAATACTGTACAATTTTGAATAATTTATATTTAAAATAACAAAATGTTAGGGTTTAAATAATTTTTTTATTATTTTCAATTTAAAATTCTTGTTAATTATAAATTGTTAGTTCATAGAAAGAAGAGAATCTCTAAGGTTTAAATATGTATCTAGTTGGTCGAGTATTAAAATTCCTTCATTTTTTGAATTTATAAAATTTCGAATTTTTAAAATCAGAACGAATTAATTATGAATTTTATTATGATGAAATTATTCCAATTTCAACCTTTTCTATTTAAAAATTATTTAACTACAAAAGATTTTAATTTAAAATTGTACAATTTTGAACAATTTAAGTTTTTAAACCTCGTGTAGGTTTAGTTTTGAAGGATCAAGCGTACAGATATACGCACAATAAAATAGGTCAAATTTGGAAGATTCGGTAATAATTATAAAAGAAAATAATTTTACAGGCAACAAATTTAACAGCAAACCTAACTTTTGAAGATTATTTAGAAGAATAGAAGAACCTTTCCTATTATAACATAACTTTTAAAACCGCGTAACAACTTAATAACGATCTTAAATAAAAATCAAACAAAAATAAATTAAACCAATTGTTTTTTCTTCTTACCTGTTTATAACAAAAAGACTCATGTTGCTCTCCTTTTTAAATTAATAAAGCAGAAAAACAATACAGTCAGTTTCATCCGTCAACAATAAATCGAAAAAATATGCAACTTTCAGAAAATGAAATGTTTGTAAACACTTAAAGAATAAAACGCTTCGAAAACTAATATATCACATGTTTAAACCTCTTTTAAATACTATTTTAAGAGAAGAATATTATAATTTTGCCGGTTTAACTTTTAACTTTTATCGCCAGCACCACGCGACAATTTTGAGGTTAGAATCCCACAGCTGTGGGGATGTCACGTGACCTCATAGGCGGTTGTATATACATATATATGTCTATCAAACACAGCGCACACGTGTCTGCCGCTAAACTTGTATATATTTTTTAATTAAATTAGTAAATTAATAATGTTGATAAGATTTTTATAAAAAATGGCTAGAGAACCTAAATTAACAAACACTGCTCCAGAATACTGGCGACCAGCAAAATCGCAAAATCCAGTCAGTATTGAACAAATTTGCTCTTTAGTATGAAATAAGGTTAGGATTCTCAAGTTTTGTTTTCATTGTTCAAACTCTGTTTAATTAAATCATTATTTTATGCAGATTTACAATGAAAATTATATTGCATAAAATTTAAGCTATAGGAAATATGCATTTTAGTTTTCTTGTAGAATTATCGCTTTAAAATTAGAGGTTATTACAAAAATATAGCGTTTTTGAGTTTATTCTTTTAGAGACTTCACACTTTCCCTTATTTTCTCGCTTTTTACGAATAATTTATTTTTTTTCTCCTGTTTTCAAGAAATTTTTCCTTTTTCTTGTTTTTTTTTTATTGAACGCGAACTGAATTAATAGAACACAATAAGAAAATCCAAACATGTATTTTTGGTTAAAAAACCTGGAATTGTCCTTGAATGCTTTACGAAAACCTTGAATTAGTATTATTTTTGCTCTCAAAACAGTTATATTACTGAAATATCAATTATTTTATAGATTGCAATGAACAGACTTTAGAATGATTATAGGATTATTAATAATTTTATCAGATTTTTTATTTCTTCTCCGCTGATATAGAATGTTAATGTGTACATTTGTTTGTAATATTCAACTTTCAAATTATAAAAATTATTAGTTGAAAATCTCGATGGTAATCGAGGTAATCGATTCTGTTTCACACCCGATTTCAAAGATTTCACAACAATTTCACAAAGATTTTTAAATTTGTAAAACATTTTAGATTTCAAAAGATTTTACAAACAAATATTTAAAAACGGCGTGTACATTTCAAGGATTTTAAAGATCTTAAAAGTGGCATCGTAAACCAAATTTCTAAGATTTCAAAACATTAAAAAGATATTAAACAATTTCCAACTTTTAAGATGCTTTCAAAAGATTAAAAAAATTTTAATGATTTCAAATCATTACAAAAGATTTCAGAACGATTTCATAAATATTTTTTACCAGATTTTAAAGCTCAAAAGATATCAAGGATTTTAAAGATTTAAAAAAAGTATGACATACCATATTCCTAAGGTTTCAAAACATCGCAACGATTTTAAACAATTTCAAGCTTTTTTAGAAGATTTCAAAAGATATTTTAAAATTTCAAGTATTTTAATGATTTCAAATTAATACAAAAGATTTCACAAATAGTTCCATGATTTCCTAAAGATTTCAAAATAATAAAAAAATTTCAAGGATTTAAAAAATCAGCTTTGAAAGATTTAAAACATTTCTAAGATTGAACAATTTTTAAAAAGTTTCCCCAAATACTTCAAAGAATTCATTAGTAATTAAATCGATTTCAAGAATTTCAAATATTACCAGGCTGACACCAGATTTCGAAGATTTCAACGAAAGATTTCACTTATATTTCAAATATTTCAAGTTTTCAACAAATTTTCCAGCGGTTGAAGAGATTTCATAAAAGTTTCTTAAAGATTTCAGAAGAATAATAGAATTTCAAAGATTTAAAACAGGACACAGTCAAAGATCTTTGTTACAGCACACCATATTTTAAAGAACTCAAAAGATTTTAAATGATTTTCAACATTTTTAGAGGATTTAAGAGGATTTTTCAACGATTTTAAATATTCCAATTATTTCAAACGAACGCAAAAGATTTCACAAATATTTCAAAGAATTATTAAGGATTTCAAAAGATTTCAACATGAGTACAGTACATTAGATTTTAAAGATTTCAAAATATTTCAAAGATTAAAAACGATTTTTAACATGTTTTTAGAAAATTTCAAATATACCAGTGATTTCAAACGGATAAAAAATATTTTTAAAAAAATTTATAAATATTTCAAAGAATTCATAAGAATTTAAGGAAATTTCAAGAATTTCAAAGATTCCAAAAAGGGTACAGTACACCAGATTTCAATGATTTCAAAACATTTCCACGATTTTAAACGATTTCAAAATATTTCTTTATGGTTCTTATCTCTTTAGAAATTTTTAGCCAATTAAAATTAAATTTTTCATTATATTTACATGTATAACATGCGGTTATTTCATTATTTGATGTTAAAAAAGGACAACTGGAAAAACTTGATTTCTTGACCTAGAGAACCTAGTTGAATATCCGTCATTTCAGATGGAAAATTTACCTCTTTGCTTAATATTTAATTCTTTTTTATTGGAAAGTCCACAATTATATTTTCGGTTCAGAATTCATTCAATTCCAAATTTATTCGATAATTTAACTACTCATATCAGTTTGAAGTTAAACTAATTTGTTAAAGCTTCATTTTATTTGTTGAAAATTCCCTTTTATGTTGTCGAAAATTATTTTCTTCAACTAAAAATTCAACTATTCCATTATTTGTTGAAAGTCGATCTTTTTTCGTTGAAAATTCAACCATTCGGTTAGAAATTTATGTATTTTGTTGTAAATTTACCTTCTTTAGTAAAAAATTATCTTTTTGGTTGGAAATTCAACTACTTGGTAGAAAGCAGAACTATTTTGTGTAAAGTTCCTTTTTTAGTTTGAAATTAATTTTTTTGGTTGAAAGTTTAACTTTTTTGTTGAAATTTCGAATGTAACGGTTTTCTTGAAAGTTAAACTAATTTCTTTAAAATTCATTTTATCAGTTGAAAATTCATCTTTTTAGTTGAAATTTTCATTATCTTTTTGATAATTGTTCCGGGTGAAAACTGATCTCCTTTTGTTGAAAATTTAATTATTTCGTTGGTCTTTTTTCGTTTTTAGTTGAATTCAACTGTTATTAATTTGAAATAAAAATCTTTTAACAGAAAACTTAAATATTATATTTTTTATGAAAAAATTACATATGAAAATTCACATACTTGCTTGAAACTTGAACTACTTAGTTAAACTTTTTTTCTTGGGTAATTCGTCTTGGTTGGTTCAAAGTCTTATTTTTTGGTTTAAAACTAAATTATCTTGTTCAAAATTCCACAAGTTAAAAAGAAGTTATCCTTTTTGGTTAAAAAATTCGTATTTTTGGGTTAAAAATTGATCTCTGATTTCTGTTAAAAATGTATATTCTTCACCTGAAAATTCAACTGTTTTGTACAGAATTCACCTTTTTCGTTTAGAGATTCAACAATTTCATTGCCATTTTTGCTTCTCACTTGACTGAAAAATCTTCTTGGGTTGAAAATTCGACTCCTTTTTTTAAAGTTAGTTTTTTTGTTGTTGAAAATTAATTTTTTAACTGAAAATTTAACTATTTCATTTTTGGTTAAAAATGTATTCATTTCAGTTGAAAATGCATGTTTTTTGTTGAAAGTTCCTCTTTTTATTTTGTTTTAATTCAATTGTCAATCATTGTTAATAATATAGGTTATTGTTGAAATCTTAACTATTATATTTAATATTGAAAAATAATATTTTTCATTTTAAAATTCATGTACTTGATTTAAGAACTCATCTTTTTTGGTTGAAAAAACATTAATATTTTTGGTTCAAAATTCATTTCTTCGCTTGGAAACGTGGCTGTTCTATTAAAAACTCATTTTTTATGGTTCAAAATTAATTTTTTAAATTGAAATTTTAGCTATTCAATTTTCAATTTTAAAAGTGAACTTTTTTATTTGAAATTCAGCTATTTGTTTGAGGACTAATTTTTTTGCTCTGCCTTCATCTGTTTGGTTAAAAATTCAACTATCTTGTTGAAAATTAAAATATTTTGTTAAAAATTTATATATTTTGGTCAACAATTGCATTGTTTCGTGGAACAATCGTCTATTTGTACAGAAAATTAGTTAACTTGTATAGAAAATTCATACTATTTTTTTTTTAATTCAACTGTCTTCTAAACAATTCAATTATTTATTTGAAAATGCAGCTGTGTTTTTTTAAGTTTATTCTTTTTCGGTTGAAAATTCTTCTTTGTTGGTTGAAAATCAACTACATACTTTGTGAAAATTTCTCCCTTTTGCTTAAAAATACAACTATTTGTTTCATAATGCAACTGTTTGATTGAAAATTAATTTTTTGTTGTTGAAAATTCATTGTTTTGGTTTGAAAATTGATCTTTTATTATAGAAAAGTTTTTTATTGAGATTGTATCATTCTTTAATGAAAATTCAACTGTCTACTAACTAATTAGACCTTTTGGTTTAAAGATTCAATTTTTTGTTTAAAATCTCGACCATTTTGGTGAAAAGTTTATCTTTTATAGGTTGAAAATGCAACTATTTTGTTGAAAATTAAATATGTTTCAACCTAAACCTTAAGCATTTCGTATTGAATTTAATGTATTATTTATATATTAATTGAATTGAAGAGAATTTATTCCCCTATTCTAATAAAAATCATCCTTATTCTCCGGGTTTGAGAGCATTTTGGACTCTGAATTCTATTAACGTTAAAAGTATATCCTCGGAAAATAATGATAAAAAGTAACTTTAGTTTTGAATTTTGTCTTTTTGTCTAGTTACTGCAAACTTTGGGTATTCCACATGTGGATTCTTTCAATTACTTGCTGGATGAAGGTCTTAATAAAGCTGTGAATGAAATTTATCCAGTTCAATTCACTCTTGGCAGTGGAGACAAAATAAAGCTGTGGATTGAAAGCGCTCAGCTTAGAGATCCAAGAGTACCGGACGGCACAATCGGTGTCAAAAGTCGCAAAATATATCCTACAGAATGTCGTCAAAGAGGCAGCACTTACAAAGGATTAGCGACTGTGAAAGTGGGATGGTCTGTAAATGGAAAAATACATCCATCTGTGGACAAAGATTTGGGAGAAGTTCCCATTATGGTCAAGGTATGATAGGCTTCAAAAATTCAATATTAATAGATTTAGAAATTTTGAAATTCAATATTAATAGATTTAAAAATTTTGAAATATTAAAAATTACGCAATTTGAAATTAATGAAAATCGAAATATTGATGCATTTTGCAATATATAACTACGAAGTAATATAATTTTTAATTTAAATATTTATAACTGGACAGTGATTCAATTTTTCTCTACGTTTTCCACTTTTTCAATTGAAAAATATTCAGGGTATCTTCCTAACTGAGAATATGAGAAAACTGGGAATTTGATTCAATGACCGGGATTTTCAATTCGATTGTACTTCAGAGAGAAAGATTTGCGTTTTAAAATAAAAATATAAAAACCGTAATTATGATTAGAAACCGGATATTTTGGAAGTGATATCTGTAGATCTAAATTTAAAAATGGAATATTCTAAAAGAATTATTACAGTTTTGATTTTAAACAGGAGACTTTTTTGAAAAGAATGACATTTTCAAGTTGTTTCAGGGAATTGTAATTTATTGTATCTGGTTTTAGAAAATAAGGATAATCAGAAGCGGCGCACAGTGGGGTATTTTGGATTTGTTCGTGCAAAAAATCGACGGCTCGTCAATTTTCAACCGAATTGAATTTTTTTTTTTTAAACGCTCGTGAATAAATTTATTGTCGGATAGATACGCCACTATTACGGTTTGTGTTTTTCGTTGATTTCTTCAGAATAAACGTTTCTCGGTCGAATAATTTGAAAATTAAAGTATTAACGTTATGAAAGTTTATTAGCTATTATTTAAAACTTTTATTGCAAAAATAGAATGAGAATAGAAAGGTTTGCTCTTATTGGTTGAAAACATAGATAGCAATGAGCATGAAGCATTGTTTGTACGAATTACCAAATATTACTGACATCTGAATAGTCTAAAAATCGGTCGACGACTGCCGACGTTGGTCGACGTTTTTTTGACGTACTGACGATTCAAACCGTAATAGTGGCGAATCTATCCGACAGTAAATTTATTCTCGAGTATTTTAAAAAAACAAAAATTCAATTCGGTTGAAAATTGACGAGTCGTCGATTTTTTGCACGAACAAATCTAAAATATCCCACTGTACGGCGGAGCCTTTTTTCTCTAGATGAGGGCAGGAGAAAAAAATTATAATACTGAATGTCATACTTTGAAATAGTATAACAATATTTTACTGAATACAAATTGTACATAAATAATAATAAATAGTAAATAATAATAAATACAGGTATAAAATTTATATTGCCAAAGATTTCACAAAGATTTCAATAATTTCACAAATATTACCAGATATTTAAAAAATATTTTCAATAGTTAGGAGATTTCAGAAAATGTTTAAAAATATTTCACAAAAATTTTAATGATCTCTGAAATATCTCAAAGATTTCAAATATTTCGCAAAGATTGCTCATGTTTTTCAAAGATTTCATGAAGACTTCAATTATTTCCTAAAAATTTCTGAAGATTTCAATAATTTCACAATGCTTTTAATATTTTCAAAAATACTTCCAAATATTTTATGATAAAATTCAAATATTTCGCAAAGATTTATATAGGTTTCAATGATTTCCCAAAGATATCGAAGATTTCACAAAAATTTTAAAATATTTTGAATATATTTAAAAGATTTTACAAAGACATCAGTGATATCCCAAATATTTGCATAATTTAACAAATATTACCAAACATTTCAAAAAATAATTCAAATATTTCTTAACGATTGTACCAAGACTTTAATGATTTTCGAAAAATTTTAATCGTATTTACAAATAATACCAAGTATTTCAAAAATAATAAATGAGTTCCCAATTATTTTAAAAATATTTCGCAAAGATTTTGGATAGTTTAAAAAATGTCACAAAGACTTCAATGATTTCACAAAGATTTCAACAATGTCTAAAGTATACCAAATACTTTCAAAATATTTGCAAAGGGTTTTAATGATTTTTAAAAAATTTCAAAGATTTTGCAAAGATTTCAAATATTGTGCACAGATTTCGGACAGTAGTTTGCAACGATTAAAAAAATTTCACAAATATATTATCAAATATTTTTTAAAGATTTAAAGTATTTTACAAAGATTTCAATGATTTTCTAAATATTTCACAAATATTTTTAATGTTTCTGAAAAATGTAATTTAAAGAATAATTTAATTTAAATTAAAAAATATACCTAATATTTTTAATATTTGATAAAGATTTCAATGATTTCCCAAAGATTCCAAATATTTCCCATAGATCTCAAAAATTTCGCATTGATTTAAAAGATTTCAATGATTTCCAAAGATTTCAATCATTTCAAAAATATGATCAAATATTTGCAATATTTTACAAAGCTTTCCAAAAATTCGGCAAAGATTGTTATGATTTCCCAAAGATATCACAAAGATGTTTAAGGTTTTGCAAAGATTTCCGATAGATTTCCAAACAGAAGTTATAATTAAGATCTAGAACATAGAATTTTTCAAAAGAATTATAATTCTGACTTGGAAGAAGAAATTCTACGAAGAATTACAATTTTTACTTAGAACACGGAATTTTTGAATAGAATTATGATTCTGAATTTAAACCGTTTTTTTGAAAATACTGATAACTTTGAGTTGGTTCAGGGAATTTTCCAGAAGATTTATATTTCTGAATTATATACGAATTTAAAAATAAGTATAATGAATAATTATGAGTTAGAATAGTACATTTTCGAGAAAAATTATAATTTTGAGTTGGAATAGGAAATTTTTCTTACTAGTTATTTGTAATTCTTAATTCGATCATAGAATTTTCCAACAAAAAATTATAATTCAGATATAGAATAGGAAATTTTCCAAAAGAATCGTAATTCTTACATTAAAGAAGAAAATTTGCAAAAGAATTAAATTTTTTACTTGAAACGGGAAATTTTGAAATAGAATTATAATTTTAAGTTATATCTAGATTTAAAGAATAAGTATGATAAAATATAATTCTGAGTAATTTTAAATTTGAACAGGAAATTTTCTGAATAATTTTTAAATAAATCGTAATCATATAAAATTATTTTTCATTTTTTTTTTTGAAAAGCTAACTGAACTAAAAGCTAACTATTTGTTTGAAAATCGACCTCTTTTAATTGAAAATTCAAATTTTTTTAAAGTTTTTTTTTTAAATTAAAAAATTTATCTCTTTTAGTAGAAATTGCATTTCTCTCGAATAAAAATTAAAACTGTTTTGTTGAAAAATCAACAATCTTATTAAAAATTTTTTCCTTTTGGTTAAAAATTAAACAATTTTGTTAAGAATGTATCTCTTTTGGTTAAAAATTGAACTTGAAAACTCAATTATTTCGTAGAAAATTTATTTTTTGTTTAAAATTAATATTTTTGGTTTTGAAAAGTCAACTGAAATCTTTTGGTAGAAAATTCTACAATTTTGTTAAAAATGTATCATTTTTGGATGTAAATTGAACTGTTTTGTTGAAAATTCAATCATTTCGTACAAAATCTACTATTTGTCTCAAATCCATATTTTTATTGTTAAGAAGTCAACTGGAATTTTTTGGTAAAAAATTCTACAATTTTGTCAAAATGTATCCTTTTTTGATGAAAATTGAACTTTTTCCTTGAAAGTTTAATTATTTCGTAGAAAATTTACTAATTTGTTTAAAATCGATATTTTTGGTGTTGAAAAGTCAACTGAAATCTTTTGGTTGAATATCCCACAATTTTGTGAAAAATGTATCCTTTTTAGATGGAAATTAAACTATTTTGTTAAAAATTCGACCATTTTGTAAAAAAAACTTTGTTTAAAATTAATTTTTTGGTCTTCAAAAGTAAAACTAAAATCTTTTTTGAATCAAAATTCAACTATGTTTTTTGAAAATTCGTCTTTTTGATTTAAAAGTTCGTTTGTTTTAATAGACATTTCATTTTCTTTTTCTAGATGAAAATGCAACTATTTGGAAATGTTAACGATTTTAATAATAAATTTTCATAATAATGCAATAAATATTCATTTAATTTATTTAAAATTTGTAATCTTTATTTTTAATCATTCATTTATTATACACTTTAATTATTATTGTAAAAATATTTTTTATTTAAATCCTAAATCTATACGACAATTAATTAATAATTAAAATTAGTTTATAATGAAAATATTTAATAATAACTTAACTTTACTTAAAACTTTTTAAAAAACTATTTTTTTTTTGTTAAAATTAATCTTCTTTGACAATTGAACTATTTCGTTTGAACCAATTTGTTAAAAAATCATTTTTTCTATTGAAGATTCACATTTTTAGTTAAAAATTCATCTCTTTGTTTGAAAGTTGAACTATTTGTTTGAAAATCGACCTTTTTTAATTGAAAATTCAACTGTGTGGCTAAGAGTTGAATTACTTTTAAGAAAATTTCTTTGTTGAATGGAGTTTTTTTCCTGGAGATACATATTTTTGGTTGAAAATTCGATTTGTGTACAGAAAATTTTTCTTTTGGCTTGAAGGTTCTAGAATTTAGATAAAAAGTTTTTTTCCCATGGCGGAAAAACCTTTATTTGTTGAGAATTCATATTTTTAGGTCGACAATTGGATTTTTTTTGTTGAAAATGCAAGTATTTTGTCTAAAAAATGATCTTTTACGACAGTAAAAGTCATTTTTCTGTTCAAGATAAATAAATTTGACATTTTTAAATTATATTATAAATATTGTTTTATTCCATTTATAAAAGATCCTATGTTAAAAATATTACAAGATTAGGATGTTGGTATTTCAATATTAATTGTCAGGGAAAATAAAAAATTGTTTAAGAAAAATTATGGAATTTTAAACATGAAGTTTTACCCTACAACGCATGTATTATCTTAAATATAAAAGATTTTCATAAGTTTCAAGTCCCATATCTTATTATTTCTGGAAATCATAAATTACTTTTTTTTAGATTTAAAAATTGAAGCATAATCACTATTCCTTAATTCTAGTCCAGTAAGTGCCATTTAAATGGGTTAAATCCTACACAATTGGTAGCCCATAAGGAACACGAAGACGAATGGGGTGGTTATTTTATAATAAAGGGTCACGAAAAACTGATAAGAATGCTGTTAATGACCAGGAGAAATTATCCCGTTGCAGTGAGAAGATCCGGTTGGAAGCAACGTGGAAGTATGTACACAGATCTTGGTCTCACCATAAGATGTGTGCGAGAAGATTGTACTTCGGTGGTAAAGTTCTTCTGAATATGATTTATTTATGAAACAAATTTCATGGTAGTCACGGAACCAAAAAATCGGGAATTATTTCAGACCAAGATATTTTGTTACCGTGAATTTTATAATTTTTAAGAAGAAAAATCTAGCCAGTCACTTGAAACAAAACAAATTTCATATTTTGATTTTAATTATAAAATTCATTTCACAATGCGTGATTCTAAAATATTTTACGTTAAAAATGTCTCATTCTGGGTCTTCGTTTTTACGCACATTTCCAATTTTAAGAATTTCAAAATGCAGTTTTGAAGACTTAAACAATTAATCACTAAAAGGGTTTGCATGAAAAAAATTCCGATAAAAAACGTTTTAAGTTGATCAACTGTGCATATAAATTAATTAATGATTTTTGAAACTGAACTGTAGTTAGAGTATTGAAAATTGAACAATAATTGATGTCACAAGACTATTCTGACTTAAAAATTAAACAATATACACATTTTAAAGCTGAAAAATGATATTTCTTAATTTGAAATTCTGACTAGTTAAACTAATTTGAACATCAAATTGAAACTATAAACTATTTTTAATTTTTTATCGAATGTTAATCTAAATTGAGCAATTATAAATCAAATATTCAGAACTAATCACTTTGACACTGAATTATTTAAAATAGGAAACCTTGAAAAAATTTGTAATTTGAAATGTCTTAAAATTAAAATACTTCATCTGGATCTACTTCAAAAGATTTATGAATAAAAAAATATTTTAATATGGCAATTCTAATTTAAAAAAAAGAAATGTTGGTATTTGATTATTTTAAGAATTGAAAGAAGAACTTTTTTGTTTTTTACATTTTTATTGAATTGAAGTCAGGCAAATTTTGTATTTTTAAGATGTTTGTCGACTTGAAAAGAGAAAATTTATGTTTTCTATATTTTATGAACTGATAAAGCGTAAATTTTGATTTTTAAGATTTTGATTTAGTTGAAAGTGAGAACATTTTTGTTTTTATTTTTTTTTTCTGAATTGGAAGATATTTTTTCTGTTAACATTTTTATTGAGTTTCAGGGAAATTTTTTTTTTCGTTAGAAGGGAGACATTTTTCTTAAGGTGGGAGAGAGGAAGCCATTTTTTTAAATATCTTCTAAATTAAAAGAGGAAAATTTCTTTATTTTAAATATTTTGAAAGGAAGGACATTTTGGTTTTAAAGTTTTTTTTTAATTGGAAGAGGGATTTTTTTTATTTTGAACATTTTTTTTGTTAGCATTTTTATTGAGTTTGAGGGGAAGAAGAAATTTTTTTTTATTTAAAAAATTTTTTCAAGTTAAAAGGTACGGAATTTCGATTATTATTTTTTCGTTAGAAGAGAGACATTTTTCTTAGGGTGGGAGAGAGGAAGCCATTTTTTTAAATATCTTCTAAATTAAAAGAGGAAAATTTCTTTATTTTAAATATTTTGAAAGGAAGGACATTTTGGTTTTAAAGTTTTTTTTTAATTGGAAGAGGGATTTTTTTTATTTTGAACATTTTTTTTGTTAGCATTTTTATTGAGTTTGAGGGGAAGCAGAAATTTTTTTTTATTTAAAAAATTTTTTTCAAGTTAAAAGGTACGGAATTTCGATTATTATTTTATTTTTATAAATTGGAAGAGGCCCTTGTTTTTGTTTATTATTTTTATTTCTAAGATTTTTATCAATTTGGAAGGAAGGAAATTTTGGTTCCCAATATTTGATGTTCAGTTTTAAGAGTTTTAATTTGTAAATTTCAAAAACCGCGAACAATTTTTTCAAGTCGGGAAATGACTGGAAATTTGTTTCTTCGATTAAAGAGGCCGCCCTGAATTTAATTAAGCAGATTTCTTTTAAAAATATTTTCTTATCTTTCAAAAATAATTCAATTTATTTCTAGACTAACACGCTACATTATGCCACTGATGGATCAGTAACTCTGCACTTCTCTCATCGAAAAAATATGCAATTTATACCCCTGCTCTTAATTTTAAAAACTTTGATAGACGTACCAGATATTTATATATATAACGCTTTGACTGCCGGCTTTGAAGATGATAAACAATATCACGGCTACATTGCAAATATGATGCGAACAGTCAAAGAAGAAGGTCTGATTACTCACGATCAGTGTAAATCTTACATAGGAAAGATATGCAGAGTCAGATTTTATGAAGTACCTGCCGACGCTAAAGATTCCGAAGTCTGCGACTTTATTATCAAGTAAACTTCCCCATTTCGTTTTATTTGTCATATTAGAGTGGTTCAAAATAGGCTTTTTGTTTCCTTTTGGTGTCAAAATTCTCCCTGAATTTTGGCAGAGTAAAAAAAAAATAATTTGGAGTCTCTTCAGCTCGTTTTGGCAAAAAAATGCTTATTTGGTTTTAATTACCGCTGGTAATCGATTATCAGGGTGTCTACCCTACCTAGAATAATAGGAAAACCTGGAATTGTCAGTAAATTTTTATATATCTGGAAAAAATTTTAAATGTCACAGAATTTTTGTAAAGTCAGGGAACTTTTTAGAGCGATCTTAATTTTTGTTAATTGCAATATAAAATTGAATAAAAATGATTCTTCATTTGTGAAAATATCTTTATATTACTGTATTGTACTTTATTGTTGAAAAATCGACTTTTTTCTTTGAAATTAATTTGTTAACTGAAAGTTTAACACTATTTTATTTCCCGCTTAAATTTACCGTTTTTAGTCGAAAATTCTAGTATCGGCTTAAAAATTCGCTTTTTTGTAGAAAATTAATCTTCTTGGTTGAAAATTCTTTTTTTTTTTTTTTTTGAATTCAACAGTTTGCAATTTTTCTCTCTCATGACTGCAAAATATTTCTTAGTTGAAAATTCAACTATTTAGTCTATTTAGTTGAAAATTTGGTCTTTTTCGTAAAAACTAATCTTTTTGATTGAAAATTCTATTTATATAGTCAAAGATTCCTTATTTTATTTAAAAATTAATCTTGTGGGTTATAAATTCATTGCTTTGCTTGAAATGTAACTATTTTTTTTAATTCGTCTTTTTGGTTTCAAAATTCATTTACTTTGTTTGCAAATCAATTTGTTCGCTTTATATTTGACTCCTATTTTTAGTTGAAAATTCATGTATTTTGTTGATAATTCGTCGTTTTGGTAGAAATTAATCTTTTTGTTTGAAAATTCAACTATTTCAGTTGAAGATTCATAATTTTAGTTGAAAATTCATTTGTTTTGTTTAAAATTCTACTATTTCAGTTGAAGATTGATCGCTTCGGTTGAAAATTCATTTTTTAACTAATAATTGAACGATTCCATTTTTTTTAGACAATTTATCGTTTTTAGTTAATATTTCAACTGTTGGGTTGAAAATTTGTCTTCCTTAGTTGAAAATTCAACTATTACTTTTTAAATTTATGTTTTTAGTTTAAACGATCGATTGTTCAGATTGAAAATTAATTTTTTTAGCTGAAAATGGAAAATTACATTTTTTAAATGTAATTATAAATATTCCATTTTTTATTAAAAATTGATCTTTTTATTTCAAAATTCAACAGTTTCGTTTATAATTCATCTATGTCATTGAAAATTCTATTATTTTTTTGAAAAAGCACTTTTTTTGGTAGAAAATTAATCTTCTTATTTGAAAATTCGTCTATTCCAGTTAAATATGAATACTTTGTTTGAAAATTCTTCACTTTGGTTGAAAATCTCTGTTTTTTTCTGTGGAAAATTAATTTTTCAACTTCATATTTAAGTTTCATTTTTCATTAAAAATTGATTTTTTTTAATTCAAAACTCAACTAGTTCGTTGAAGATTTGTCTATTTTAGTTAAAAATTCATCTATTTCATTAGAAATTCAAGTGTCAGGTCGAAAGCGGTATTTTTGGGTAAAAATTAATCTTCTTGTTTGAAAATCCATATTTAGTTTATAGAAAATTCTTATTTTTTGGTAAAAAATTAATGTTTTTTATCTAAAATTCAAGCATTTGGTTAAGAATTCATATATCTTGTTGAAAATAAAATATTTTTACTTTTTCTATTTCTAATAATAAACTCACGAAAATGTATCCATATTCTGAGTCGATTGCTTTAAAAATTCAAAATATTTGAATGGGTCCGTACTTGAAAAAATTATACCTGAAAAAAACTTGAGATAACTGAAAAAAACCTGGAATTTTCAGGGATTTTTTTCCAGGATTTGAGTAGACACCCTGATTAATTTTTCGGTTATTCCAGGTGAAATTTTTTTTCATGCGGAACCATTTAAGAATTAAATATTTTATTTTTTTAAATTCTGAATCTGTATTCATTTAAATCATTTATAACACTTGAATGATTCCTTTAATTATCAATCTGTGGATGGATAAATTATAATGAACTAAATTTATTACAAAATCGGAAATAAGGACATTTTTTTAGGAAAATAGGGGAATAAATTCTTTGACGTAAAATTAATGTTGACACTATATTAAATTCAATTTTATACGCTTTTAATTTGAACTATCAAGTAAAAATATAACATTTTCGATAAAGTGTATACATTTTCAACTAAGAAATTTAAGTTTTCACACAATGATGGGATACTTAAATTTTCTTTAAAAATTTTTTTTTTTCATACAAAAATAAAACGAATTTTCAACAAAATAATTCATTTTTCTGCCAAAAAGGTCAATTTTTTTAAGAAGATAATTATCTACGAAAAACAGACAAGTTTTTACAAAAATAGATGAATTTACGACTAAAAAAGATACATTTTTAAGCAGATATATTAGTTAAATTTTCATACAAAAATATTAATTTTCAGCTAAAAATAAAACGAATTTTCAAAAAAGGTGAATATTAAACCAAAAAAATTAATTTTCTACCAAAAGAGATGAATTTTTATCAAATTTTCTTCTAATTGTTGACTTTTTATGACAAAAGGAAGAATTTTCTACAAAAAAAAATTGAATTTTTCACCCGAATATTAATTTATGATCAATTTTGAACTCGAATATCGGAGAATATTACTTATCTATAACAAAAAAGAATTGTCAACAAAATATATGAATTTTCGACTAAGAAAGTTAAATTTGCAAACAAAAATGAAATAGTTGAATTTTCTTTCAATAAGAATTATTTTTGGGGTTAAAATAAAACAAAAAATCAACAAAATAGTTTAAATTTCAGCCAAAAAAATCAAGTTTTACATGAAGATAAATGATCTACAATGGAAGATAAATTTGAACAAAATAATTATATGAATTTTCGACTAAGAAAGATAAATAGTGAAACAAGAACTGATTTGTTCAATGAGCAAACTTTAACATAAGAAATGAATTAAGAAAAATAAATTTTCAAGCAAGTGTTTTGACTAGGAAAGATTAATTTTTTAAGTAAGAATTGAATAGTTGAATTTTCCTTACAAAACTCAATTTGCAGCTAAAAATAAAACGAATTTTCTACAAAATAGTTCAATTTTTATCCAGAAAGATATACTTGTCCAAAAAGATGAATTAGCTACCAAAAAAAAGGTAAATTTTCAACAAAATATATGAATTTTACACTCAGACTCGTAAATTAAAGAAAATAATAATTAAATTAATTAAATTAGCAAACTTTAACATCAAAAATTAATTTTTAAAAATATTTTTATTTAAGATTGAAAAGAAATCTATTTTATCATAAATAAATTTTATGCATAATAAGAATGAAAAATATTCATAATTAAAAAACAGATTTCCTATTTTCAAGAAAATGGAATAGTTTAGTTTTCTTTTTAAAACAAATCATTTTTAGCCAAAAAAAAAACGAATTTTTAACAAAAAGATGTATATTGCACCAAGAAGATGAATTTTCTACCAAAAAAAGAAGATAATTTTTGAACAAAATATTCTAACGTTTCCGTAAAAAATTAATTTTTTGGCTAGAAATAAAACGTATTTTCAACCAAATAGTTCAAATTTCAACCAAAAAGATCAATTTTCATAAGAAAATTAAATATCTATAAACAAACAAAATTTCAACAAAGTATATGCATTTTCGACTAAGAATTATAAATTTTCAAACAAGAATTGAATTGTTAAATTCTCTTCAACAAAATTAGTTTTCAGTCAGAAATTAAATTGAATAAATTAGCCAACCTTAACATGAGACATGAATTGACAAAGATATATTTTCAAACAAATGGAATAGTTTAATTGACTCTAAAAAGAATTCATTTTACTCAAAAATAAAATGAATTTTCAACGAATTGATGACTTTTGTAGCAAGAAAATTAATTTTCTACCAAAAAAGAAAATAAATTATGAAAAAAAGTTATGAATTTCCGGCTAAGAAAGATTGATTTTTAAACAAGAATTGACTAGTGGAACTTTTCCTTAAAAAGTTCAATTTTCAGCTAGAAATAAAATGAATTTTCAACAAAATAGTTAAATTTTTAACCACAAAGATAAATTTTCCCAAAAAGACGAATTATCCACCAATAAAGTTAAATTGTCTTCAAAATATATGAATTTTCAACTAAAACTGGTAAATTAAACAAAATAATAATTAAATTAAATCAAATAGCAAACTTTAGCGTCAGAGATTAAGAAATGTCAATTTTAAAACAAATGGAACAGTTTAATTTTCTTTATAAAAAATTTATTTTTTGCAAAAATAATACGAATTTTCAACGAAACGATCAAACGCTAAGCGCCCAAGATTTGAACTTGAATAAGTAATTACTTTTTTAAAGACAGAAATGGTATCCAAAGTAACATTAGTAACTAGTGCGCACATCGATAATAACAGTGTACCCTTCGCCAGAGCGCCGAACGCTAAGCGCCCATTATCAGCGAATAGAACCAATCCTAGTAGCTTTAGCGGCACAAGCGATGTCTGTATACGAAACACGCATCAAGAAGTGGTCAGTAACATGTTTAGCCAAACCAATGACAATATGAGTCAACACCGTTGAATCTTGTAGCGCGCTTCTCAGAACGGGCAAACACTAAGCGCAGAAGATTTGAACTTGACTAAGAAATCTCTTTTTCAAAGGCCTTTCACAAAAGAAATGCCAGACAAACATGTTACTGACCACTTCTTGATGCGTTCCTCTTGCGAAGGGTAGAATGTTATTATCGGTATGTGCACACTAGTTACTAATGTTACTTTGGGTACCATTTCTGTCTTTAAAAAAGAAATTACTTAGTCAGGTTCAAATCTTGGGCGCTTAGCGTTTGGTCGTTTCGAGAAGCGCGCAATATAACTCAGTGGTTTTGCTAAACATATTACTGACTACTTTCTGATGCGTGATTCTTATAGTGACATGGCTTTTGTCGCTAAAGTTACTAGGATTGGTTTTATTCGCTGATCTTGAGCGCTTAGCGTTCAGTCCTCTTACGAAGGGTAGAATGTTATTATCGGTAGGTGGGCACTAGTTACTAGTGTTACTTTGGGTAACATTTCTGCCTTTAAAGAAGTGATTAATTAGTCAAGTTAAAATCTTGGGCGCTTAGCGTTTGATCGTTTTGAGAAGCGCGCTATATTAATCAACGGTGTAGGCGAAAATATGACAGACAACGATCTGAACCGTGATTTCTATGTTGACATCGCTTTTGTAACAAAATCTGTTGTAATTCGTTTGATTCACTGATCTTGAGCGCTTAGCGCCGCATAGCGCTAAAACTGTCCATTTTTTTGGATTTTTTTAACGTATATTTCATCCGACACTTATAACTTTAAAAATTACGAAGTTTCAGCTAAATCCACCGAAAGCCATTTTCCCATACATTTAGTGCGGGGTCCTTTAATTTTACCAATGAAAAAACATAGTTATTTAATTTAATATTAAAGTTTTTTTTTCAATTTGAACACACTCTACAAAATTTTCTGACTTTTCCCTGTCAAAGCGAAAATTAAAATAAAATAAGCATTTTTTCAAACGAACTTGACAAAATATATACTTTTTTCATTCTGTAAAAAATCCGGGTGATATATTTCACTAAAAATAAAAAATGCATTTATTCCAAAGTAAAGTAATCCAATCGTAACAGCAATTAAATTAATATAAGTATTTTGTGTTGCAAAAATGGGCTTGAGAGAAGACCCCTAAAAAAAAATATTTTTTTAATCCTGCCAAAATTCTTGGTATACTTTCTCACCAAAAGGACACATTTTCCAGAGGAGGGAGTTTACAAAACAAAAGACCTTTTTTCAATAACCTGGTCCAGATATTTGAAGATAGAGTAGAAATAAGATAGATTTTTTCTTTTCTTTAGGTATTGTATAGCAATTCATCTTGACGATCCAACTGATAAATTTCAGTTGCTCGTCTTCATGACGAAAAAACTTTTCTCAGCTTCTAAGGAAAATTGTATAGTCGAAGGTGTTGACGCCGTTATGATGCAAGAATGTTTGGTCGGTGGTCATTTGTACCTGCAGGTTCTTAAAGAGAAAATTGCCAGTTGGCTGAATAACGTGAGATTGGTGATTATGAAGAAGGCGAGATCGATTGCTAATTATACACTAAAGCCCCGTGAGTTGATTTTAGATAAGAATAATAGATAATTAATTTAATGCGCAGAATTCCTGAAAATAAGGTCAAAAATCCAACGACCAAATTTGGATAACCACTAGAAAATGTTCCTATTGTAATTTGAAAAAATATAAAAAATTTCCAAAGTTTTGACACTCATGCAGCACCCTTATTAAAGCAAGAAAAATTTGAGCAGGTAGGAACAGCAACGAAACCACGATGCTCTCTATGTTTTTTCGAAGCTGTTCCTTCCTACTCAAATGAGGATTTTAATTTTAATCCAATCTGAATTTTTTTAATTTTAGATAATTAATTTTTATTTTTAATCACTGATTTAAGACTGAATTACGATTTACAGGGTGTCTATCCTACCTGGATAACCTGAAAAACCTGGCAGTTGCAGAGAATTTTCGTTAAAGCTAGGGAGTTGATTCGAGAGCGTGCTTAATTTTTTAAATTGAATAAGAATGATTATTTATTTGTAAAAGTAGCTTTATATTAATGTATTGAACTGTTTGTTGAAAATTCGTTATATTTTATGCGATCAATTTTTTTATTTGAAACTTTAACTATTTTGTTTTTGATTTTAAAAATATCGATTTTAGTTGAAAATTCAAGTATCTGGTCAAATATTCATGCTTTTCCTTGAAAATTCGTTCTTCTTGATTGAATTCCATTGTTTTTTTATTAAAAATTAATTAAAATTTTTAAAATTTAAAAATATTAAAATTTAATGAAGATTTAATTACTTAGTTGAGAGTTACTCTTTTGTTAAAAATTATTTTTGTTGTTGTTAAAGATTTATAATTTTAATTGAAAATTCATCTACATAGTTGAAAAGTGAGGTATTTTTATTAAAAATTAGTTGTTTCTTTGGATGAAAATTGATTTCTTCACTGAAAATTTAACTATGTCGGTTGAAACTTTAACTATTTTGTTGAAAATTCGTTTCTTTATTTCACATTTTTTAATTTCATTTTTGTACTGAAAATATAGCTATTCATAGTTTAGTTGAAAAATTATATTTTTTATTTAAAATTTCTTAATTTTTTGGTATTTGCTATTTAAAAAAAATTAGTTTCGTTTTTGTTTGCAAATTAGTTGTTTTTCGGGAAAATGCAACTATTCCCATTGAAAATTACATCTTTTTAGTTTAAAATTGATGTCTTTTGGTTAATCATTATTTTTTTAATGGAAATTCAACTATTTAATTGTTGATTGGCGATTTATCTTTTCAATTAAAAATTCATCCATTTTCTTTTAAAGTTTGTTTTCTTTTTGATACAAATGAATCTTTCCGGTTAAAACTTCATCTTTTTGGTTAAAATAACAAACATTCCAGTTAAACATTTATCATTTTATTTTAAAATTCATCATTATATTTTAAAATTAATCTTTTTTGTTTAAAATTTAACTATTTCATTTTTGGTTAAAACTTGATATTTTTGGTTTGAAATTTAACTATTTGGTTGAAAAGTTGTCTTTTTGTATTTAATTATGCAAATATTATTTTGAAAATTCATGTATTTAGTTGAAAAAATTTCTCTGTGGTAGAAAATTCACCTTTTTACTTTAAAAATCAAGTATTCCAGTTAAATATTCTTGATTTTGGTTGAAAATTCATTTTTTTTTCTTTTGACAATAATACTAGTAGGTTCAAAATCAAACTCTTTTCTTAAAAATTCATATTTATTCTTAAAGGTCGTCTGTTTCAGCTAGTTTGGGTGAAAATTCAACTATTTGGTTCAAAATTAGTCTTTTTGAGTTGAAAATTCGATTTTTTTTGTTAAAAATTCATATTATTTTTGTGTTTCATGGCAAAAAAATTAATCCTCCTGTTTGAAAATTAATTGTCTTATTTGAAAATTCATTTTTTTTTTGCTTAACAATTTAAGTATTGCAATTATATATTGATATTTTTAGTAATAATTTCATCTTTTTGGTTGAAAATGAAACTACTTGGTTGAAAGTTAAATTAAATTTGTTTGAAAAATAAATCTGTTTTTTTTTTTTGGTAAGTAATAATTTTGTTATATGAAAATTTAACTATTCTATTTTTGATAGAAAACTGATTTTTTTCAGTTTAAAATTAATCTGTATGATTGAAAATTAATCTTTTGCGATTAAAAATTCAACTGGTTGATTGAGAATTAATGTTTTTTTAAATCTCCTTTTGGTAGAAAATTAATCTTTTCGGTTAAACAATTCCTGTTAAAAATTCATCTATCAGTTGGAAAATTCAAATTTCCACTTCAAAAATTAGAAATTTTAAAGCTTTTAAATTGTATTTAATTATTATCATTCATATTCATGGACATTATGTACTTTAGATGCAAATTCAAGAAATGATTATCTTGTTTTCAGCACTATTTAATTATTTAATTGATCTATCGTTCTCAAATATTTTAGAATATCTTGTAATATTAATTGAATTCCTAGCAATTAAAAAACTTTATTTATAATAAACTCACGAAAAATTATACCTGGAAAACACTGTGGAGATATCTGGAAAAGCCTGGAATTATTAGAGAATTTTTTTCCTGGATTTGAGTAGACACCCTGATTTATTTTAGAAGTTTTACTATTTATTTGTAATGGTTTTTTTTTTGTTTGTTTTTTGTTTAATAGAGGATGTTTTGAACGCTTTGAAGAATGCTGGAACCCTTGAAAGTGCGATGCAAAATTTCTTGGCGACTGGAAACATTAGAAGTGATACAGGTTTAGGTTTAATGCAAAGCACGGGTTTTGCGATAGTCGCTGAAAATATTAACAGAATGCGTTATATGAGTCACTTTAGATCGATTCATAGAGGTACATTCTTCACGGAAATGAGGACAACTGAACATCGAAAACTGCTTCCTGATGCTTGGGGTAATTTTATAAACTCTTAATTTCTTTTTCTTTTTAAAGTCTTTGAAATCTTTGTGAGATCATTGAAGGTTTTGATATTTTTATAAAATCATTTAAATATTTGTGAAATCCTTGAAACCATAAAAATCATTAAAATTTGGGCGTAATATTTCTGATGTTTTTATGAAATATTTTTTATCTTTTGAAATAATTGAAATTTTTTGAAATCTTTGTAAACATTTGTGCTATCGTTGGGATATTTGAAATGTTTTGAAATCTTTTAAGTCTATTTGTAGGCTTGAAGTCTTTCTGAAGTTTTTGTGAAATCTTATAAATGTTTCTGAAATCTGAGATATTTCTGCAGTCTTTGTTGAATTATTTTTAATTTTTTTAAATCTTATAGAAATGTTTTAAATGTTTATGGATTCTTCGTAAAATATTTAATATCGTCTAGAATCCTCGAAGTTTTGTAAAAGTTTTTAAAATATTCTAAACTGTTTGAAATTTTATAAATATTTTGGAATCTTTGTAATATTTGTGGAATCTCTGTGAAATCATTGAAATGTTTGTGAAATATTTCAAATCTCTGTATATTGTTTGAAATTCTGGTGTGATTCTTTTTGATATCTTAGAAAAATTTATAAAACCTTCGTGAAATCTGAAATCTTTCTGAAGACTACGAAAATTTTTTTAAATTTCAAAATCTTTGTGGAAACTTATTAAATAATCGAAATCTTTTTAAATCCTTGTGACATCTTTAAAATCTTCGTAAAAGCATAGAAATCTTTGTAATATTTTAATACCTTCTTGAATCTTAGTGAGATCTTTGAAATCTTTAAAGTCTTTCTGAAAATGTTATAAATATTTTTAATTTGTTTAAATCTTTCAAATCTTTGTAAGACTTTTTGATATGTTTAAAATCCTGGAAATATTGGATATCTTTATGAAATATTTTTAAACTCTTGTAATATTTTGAAATCTTGTGAAATTTTTTTGAATCTTAGTGAAATCTTTCTGAAATTTATGATACAGTTTAAAATTTTTGAAATCTTTGTAAAAATTTTAAATATTCGAAATCTTTTTAAAATCTTCAAAGCTGTGAGAAATCGTTTAAATCTTTTTATATATTTAAAATCCTGGACATATTAGACATTTTTGCGAAATCTTTGAAACCTTCTGTGAAATATACTACATTTTTTAAATCTTCAAATCATTGTAAATTTCTTGAAATTTTTGAAAATATTTAAAATGTTTGTGAAATCATTGAATTTTTTTTAAATCTTTGTGAATTCTTAAATCTGTCTGAATTCTTTGTAAAATATTTGAAATCTTAGTGAAATCTTTTTGAAATCATTGAAATCTACACAAACATTTTATATCTTCGAAATTTTTATTAAAACTTTTGAAAACATGGAAATCTTTGTGAAATCTTTTGAAAACTTTGGAATCTTTGAAATATTTGTAAAAGCTTATAAGTTTGTGAAATGTTTATAAAATCATTGAAATTTATTAAATACTTCTGGATTCTTTTTGAAATCCTAAAAATCTTTGTGAAAACTTTCGAAATCTCTAAAATCTTTCTGAAATCATTGAAAGTTTTTAAAAAATTCGAAATATTTTGAAGTATTTAAAATCTTTGTGACATTTGTGAAATATGTGCAGCACTTCTGAAATTTTTGAAATCTTTGCAAAATCTTCGAAATCTTTTGAAATTTTTTTGAAAATCTTTCATTTTTTTGAATTCTTTGTAAAATTATTGAAATTTTTGTGAAATCTTTGATCTCCTTTTCAAATATTTAAAATTCTTGCGAAAGCTTTGTAAAATAATAGAAACTTTGGTATTTGGTATTTTGAAACCATTGTGGAATCTTTGTCAAACCATTGAAAATTGTATAAAAACTTGTAAGTTCTTCGAAATTTGTATAAAAACTGTTGAAAACATTGAAATCTTTTAAAAATTTGTAAAAGCCTGCAAGTTTTTGAAATCTTAATAAAATCATTGAAATTTATGATCTCAAATCTTTGTGAAGCCATTGAAAGTTTTTGGAATATTTGAAATATTTTAAAGCATTTAAAATCTTTGAATCATCAATGTACTTTTTGAAATATTTTAAATTTTTGTGACATCTTGTGAAATATTTGCAGTATTTCTGACATCTTGGAAATATTTATGAATTCTTCGAAATCTTTTAAATCTTTGGAAAATCTTTCAATTTTTTTAATTCTTTGTAAAATTATTGAAATTTGTTCAATCTTTGTGGCATCTTATAAAATCTTTGAAATCCTTCTGAAATCTTTAAAAAGATGGTGACATCGTTGAAATCTTTGTGAAATCATAAAAACTTGGTTGAAATTTTAAATCCTTGTGAAATCGTTTTAATACTTTTTAATTTTTTGGAATCCCTGAAATTTTTGCGAAATCTTTAAAAGCTTTGCAAATTTTTATATTCCTTCTAAAATCATTACAGTCCTTCGAAATTTTTATGAAATCTTTGCAACTTGAGTGAAATCTTTGAAATTTTAAAAATATTTTGAAATATTAGAAAATGTTTAAAATTGTGAAATATGGTGTTCACTCAAATGCTATGTCGCCAATCCCTCCATTTCTAATATAAATTCAATTTCCAGGTTTCATTTGCCCCGTTAACACACCCGATGGTACACCTTGTGGTCTTCTCAATCACTTGACAATGAACTGCATCGTAACGAAATATCCCGATCCAAAATTAAAGGAAGCAATACCTCTGGTCTTGCTGGATTTAGGAATGTTACCTTTGTCAATCGCGGATGATTGGAAGGGATCACACACTGTGATGTTAGACGGAAAAGTAATCGGCTTGATTGAAGACAAAATCGTCTCTAGAGTCGTTGACAAACTACGAGTTCTGAAAATAAATAGCAAAATTCCTCCTACGACGGAAATTGTACTGGTTCCAAAGAAAAAGGTCCGAGCACAATACCCGGGTTTGTTTTTGTTCACTGGACCCGCGAGAATGATGAGGCCTGTTCACAATTTGGCGGTGCAGAAAACTGAACTGATTGGAACATTTGAACAAGTTTACTTAGACATTTGTATTAAACCGGAAGAAGCTTACGAGGGGGTGCGAACTTTATGTGTTTTTTTACTCTAATTTTTTATTTTCATCATTTTTTGTTTTTGTTGCAAACTATATGTTTCTTTACAGTTAACAACTTATCAGGAATTATCAAAGACTGCCTTTCTCAGTAATCTGGCTTGTCTGATTCCTATGCCAGACAATAACCAGAGTCCTAGGAATATGTACCAGTGTCAGGTGAGTTCTGAATTCAAATTTTGTTCCCTGAATAGATGAATGGATAGGGCAACCTCAGATCAAGGAAAACCTGGAAATCAGGAAAAAAGCATGGAATTTTATTGGTCAGGGAAAGGCAGGGATTTTAAAAATAATCTGGTAAAAGTCAGGGAATTTCTATAAGAGACACTTTAAAGCTTAAATAACTGTCTAGGCTAATAAATTTTATATTTCTTTATTTTTATCTACAAAATAAAAAATTGGCCAGGGAAAAATTAGGGAATTTTGAAAATTAAGTTAGGATTCCTTTCTAATATAATATTCTTGTTTGTAATATATATGGTAGAAAATTAAGCTTCTGAATAAAAATAAAACAGTTTGGTAGAAAATTAATCTTCTTTGGATGAGAATTTAACTATTTTGTTGAAAATTTGCATTTTTTGGTTGAAGATTTAACTGTAGTTGGTTGAATGTTGAAAAACTCTTTTGAAAATCATTTTTTGTTGAAGATGCATAATTTTAGTTGAACATTTACAACTTCAGTTGAACAATTTTTTTTTTTTAAATTAATATATTTAAATTAAAAATTACCCTATTTCAGTTAAAGATTCATAGTTTTAGATTAAAATTCATCTCCTTGGCTAAAAGTTTAACTAGTTTTTGAAAATTTATTCATTTGGTTTCAAGTTAATGTTTTAAGTAAATACTTTTCGTTTTTGTTTTTTTTTTTTTTTTTAATTTATCGTTTTCAGTTGATAATTCGTCTTTAGGCTTTTTACTGAAAATTCATATTTTTTTACTGAAAATTTAACTTTTCAATATTTCATTGTAAATTATTCTTTTTGAGTTTAAACATCAACTGTTACATTTCTTTATTGAGAATTCATCTTTGTAGGTTGGAAATTCAACTATTTGGTTGAAAATTCAAATATTTTGTTGAAAATTTAACTATTTGGCTGATAATTCGTTTTTTAACTAAAAATTAATCTATTGAGCTGAAGATTAATCGTTTCAGTTTAAAGTTCATCTCCTCGATTGAAAGTTTAACAATTTTGTTGAAAATTCATTTTTTTAAATTGAAAATTCAACGTGAATAATGTATTGTTTTACTTGAAAGTTCATATTTTGGTTGAAAATTTTACCATGTTGTTGACATTTTTTTGTTCAGAATAATTTTCAAATTAAAAGAAAATTTTCAAAAATTTACGTTAACTTTTTTTGTCTTTCTTGACTGAAAAATATTCATTTGTTGAAAATTTATAATGTTAGTTGAAAATTCATGTTATGGATCAAGAATTGACTAATTTGTTTAAAATTCGTTTTTTGTTTTTTTTTCGGTGGAAAAATTATATCTTTTTACTTTAAATTACATTTTTCTATTTATGGTCAAAAATGTATCTTAGTTTGAAAATTCATGTATTTTGTTAAAAATTCGTCTTTCTGGTTTTAAAATTTATCTTTTTGCCAGATATTTAATATTTTTTGGTTGAAACATCAACTATTACATTTTTTGTTGATAATTCATTTTTTTCGGTTGAGAATTCTATCATCCGGTTTCACATTTCATTACATTGTAGAAAAATTAATTATTTTGTTGAAAATTCTGCTCTTTGAATGAAAATTTAACTATATTGTCAAAAATATAATTATTTCCATAAAAATTCTTTTTTTTGTTGATGAAATTTCAACTAATACATTTTTCGTGAAGAATTGACCTTTTACTGGGAAATCAACTGCTTTGGTTGAAAATTGAACTGTCTTTTAAAAAATTCGCCTTTGTCTGGAAAAATTAATT
This sequence comes from Belonocnema kinseyi, assembly GCF_010883055.1. Lineage (NCBI taxonomy): Eukaryota > Metazoa > Arthropoda > Insecta > Hymenoptera > Cynipidae > Belonocnema > Belonocnema kinseyi. Next base: position 51,143,113 of record NC_046665.1, read on the forward strand.
ATTTCTTTAAAATTGCACCTGGTTTTGGTTGAAATTTAATGTGGTTTAATTAAAAATTAGGACATTTGGTTAAAAATTCCACTATTTGGTTGTAAGTGCATCTGTTAGGTAAAAAGTTATTTTTTGTTGTTAAAAATTCAACAATGTGGTTGAAAATAAAACTGTTTTTGGTTAAAGTTTAATCTTTTTGATTTTAAAATTCAAATACTTGCATGAAAATTCATCTTTATAGGTAGAAAATTCAAGTATTTGGTTAAAAATCCTACTTTTTGGTTGAAAATTTAATTATTTGGTTAAAAATGGAAGAATTTTGATCAAATATTATCTTTTTTGGTCGAAAATTCCACTGTTTTGTTGGAAAATTCGTCTATTTAAACAGAATGCTCGTCCTTTTAAATGATTTTTTATTGTTGTGAAATCAACTGTCGTTTAATCCTTTTTATTTATAAATTCTTTCATTTCGTTGAAAATTCATCTTTTTAGGCTGAACATTCAACAAATTGGTTATAAATCCAACTTTTTCTTAAAAATTTCATTATTTTCTGGCAATTCGAGGTATTTCGTTAAAAATTCTAATTTTTGATCCAAAATTCTTCTGTTTATTTTTTTTATTGAAATAAATTCAAAATGTTTAAATTTCAATCTGAAATGGATTTATTCCGTTTATAAAAGATTCTGTGTTAAAAATGATATGCGATTAAAAATCACGTCTTTAATAAAGTTGATGATCAATGAAAATGAAAAATTGGTCAGGAAAATATCAGAGAATTTTGAAAATGAATGTTTGCTGCCACCCTGATAGAGCAAATCATAATTTTCCCCCATTTTTTAGATGGGTAAACAAACAATGGGAACTCCGTGTCTCAATTGGCTTCAGCAATCTGAGACAAAATTATACAGATTGCAAACTCCAGCGACTCCCTTATTCAGACCAACTCACCACGATGACATCGGATTGGATCACTTTGCCATGGGCACCAACGCTATAGTAGCCGTTATTTCATACACGGTAAAGATTGAATATATCTGGTACAAATCCAAAATAAATTGACAATTTTGAATTAAAAATTGTAGTCTATCAAATATATGTTTTTATGAACAGGGATACGACATGGAAGATGCTATGATAATAAATAAAGCATCTTATGACAGGGGACTCGCCTATGGTATGATCTATCATTCTGAATTCGTCGACTTGAAGGAGCCGAAGGATTACTTTGCTCTGGATCCCAAAAATACAGATTATGAGGGCTTTTTACAAGCGGACGGTATGCCGATTCCTGGCACTAAGCTTAAAAAGAAGGACCCATTTTATTCGTGAGTTATATTTATTTTAATACAGGGTTGCCACAGGACCAGAAAAACTGGAAAAGACCTGGAATTTTGAAAAATAGACACACTTATAATACTTTTTCATTTTGATAATTATTTTATTACATTTCTGCCAATTTTTTAAGTCAATACTAGAAAAAAATATACTCATTAAAACTTTATACTTAGTTAATTTTAAATTGATAGCGTTTTAAATTAAACAATATTTAATTGCGTGAATCCGTATTTAAAGTTTCTCAAATTGCAAGACTTAAAGTTGAACATTTTAAATCGAATAATATAACATTTTTTCTTAAATGTAAACTGAATTAATAGAACCCACTAAGAAAATCGAACTATTTTTGTTTGAAAACTCATCTTTATTCGTTGAATAATAACTTTTTTGTTGAAAATTCAATTGTTTTGTAAAAAATACGACTTTTTAGGCCAGATATTCAACCATTTAGTTACAAATTAATTTGGTTTGTTGAAAGTTAGTCCCTTTTGATTGAAAATCCAAATATTTGGTTGTAAAAGAAACCGTGCGGTGAAGCATTAATTCTTTTAGACAATTCAACTGTTTGTTAAAAAATTCATGTTTCTTGGTTAAAAACGATCTATTTGTTGAATATTCAAATTTTTAGATTGCTATTTCAGCTATTTTGAAACAAATTCGTCTCTTTTCGGGAGTTATACTTACCGGAAAACCGGGAATTTTGTGTGCTGGAAAAAAACCGGAAATTGAATTTAAAAAATGGACACCTCTGATCGTAGCAAAATTCACGTTTTCATTTTTTAAAATAATTTTGGCCAATTTGAGAAAGTTTCTTCTACATTATCTACAGTTGCAGGGCATATGAATAAAAATAATGATTTTTTTACTTTAGGACAGGAAGTTCGGTAAAGAAATAAAATTTCACTTGAAATAAGGAATTTTTTACGTGGGACAGGAATTTTTTAAAAGAATAAAATCTAAGATGAAAGTAGTTTTTAGAGTAAAAGTATGAGTTTAAATGTTAAATTGTCATATTGTAGGTTAAAAATAAATTTAGTTGATTGAAAAATAAACTATTTTGTTGAAAAGTAATTGTTTTATTGAAGATTTATTGTTTTAATTAAAAATTCATTTATTTAGTTTAAAAGTGTGCTATTTGATTGAAAAATTGTTTTTTCTTTGGATGAAAAGAAATTTTTTACCGAAAATTTAAATATTTTATTGAAAATTTGTTTCTATTTTGTTTGAAAATAATGTTTTTTTCTTAAACTGAAAATTAAAATACTATTCAAGTTTAATATTACATAATTTTCGTTGAAGATTAATTTTTTGGTCAAACATTAATTTTTGGAGTATAAATTTAATGATTAAATTTTTGGTTGAGAAGTGATATTTTTTAGTTAAAAATTGACTTCCGTGCGTTTCCGGCATGAAAGTGTAACGTATTGGGAATTGTTGATGCTAAGTTTTTCTGATATTGTGGTGAAATTTGAGGTGAGTGGATTGTGGAAATGTGTAGAACGGCGTGGATGTGAGAGGTTAATTGAGGTATTGTGAAATTGCAAAAGGGAGGTAGATATTTTGGAGGAGTGAGACAGATTTGTGTGGAAGTTTGTTTGGAGATTTGTGACAGGATGAATGGACTGTGTCGATCCGGTTAGTAGTAGAAGGGTTGGGTAGCGACAAAGAAAGTCTAGACAGGTACTACATCGCGACGGTGGAAGCAGGGAAGTATAGAAGGCGGGAAAGTTTGAATTTGATTCATGGCTAGCGGAGCGAGTATCTCTGAGAAAGAAACAGAGTTAGAGCAGGAAGTGTTCAGTACGCCGAAAGAGGAGATAAAGAAAGGGAAGGCAAGGGGGAAGTATAAAATAACTATAGAAAAGGAAAGGTTAAGAGCAAAAAACTTAGGGTCAATAGAAGCATTTATCAAAAGAAAGAGAGGGAGGGAAAGCAGTGAAGAGAAGGAAGATATCGGAGTGAGCATTAAATATCAGAAAATGTTTAGATCGCCGCCGGAAAAGCAGAATTTGGTAGGGAAGAACGATAATAGTAAGGGTGCTGACGGTATCGGAAATGAAAGTGAAGTGACGATGAAAGAGGAAAGACTAAAGAAAATTCGAGAAATGATGATAGAGGTCATGGGGATTTATGAAGAAAAGCAGGAGAAAAGGGGAGAGGAATTAAAGAAGGACATTAGGCGGGAAATGGCTGAAGTTAAAAAAGAAATTAAAAAATGGGAAGAAATCAGGGAAAAGTTAGAAAAGAGGATACAGTCATTGGAGCAAAAACTAGAGAAGCAGGAAGAAGTTAATAATACAAAGGTAGAGGAGATGAGAGGTAGGATGAAGAAACTTGAAATCGCGTACGGGGATTGTGGTGGGGGCGAGAGTGGGAATAAGGAGATGGAAAGGCTGAGAAAAATAGAACAAAGAATAGAAAGGAAAGAAAGGGAAGAAAGAAAATTAAACATAGTGATAAAGGGTATAAGATTAGAGGGGAAGGAGCTGAAGGAAGGGGTGGACGAAGTACTAAAAAGGATTGATGCTAAGGTAGAGATAGAGGAAATGCGAAATGAAGGAAGGGAAGTGCGAAGAGGGTTGATAATTGTACTGGTGTAACTAAAGAAATGGGAACATAAGAGGGCGGTGATGACAAAGAAGAGGTTATTATATGGTAGTCCAGAGAGAATAGAGGATGATTTGATATGGGTAGAAAGGAAGATAAAGTATAAATTAAGGAAAATAGCGGAAGAGTAAAGAAAAAAGGGAAAGAGAACATGGGTTAAGTATGGGAGAAGTCAGATAGATGGATTATGGGGGGATTGGGATGAAGAAAGGGAACAGATAGTAAGAAATGAGGTGCAGGGAAACTAGAAGAGGAAGGAACGGGAGATAGGAAAATAAGAAATACGAAGAAGGAAAAAAAGATGAGAAACGAAAGTAGGGAAGAATGGAAGACTTATTACTGGAATATAGCAGAATTGGAGAGAAAGGATAGTGAGTTTATGAGAAATTTGACATAATGGGATGTAGTCATAATGATGGAGACGTGGCAAGATGAAAAGGGATGGGAAAGAGTAAGGGCAAGGTTGCCAAGAGGTTACAAATGGCATGTGCAAAATGCAAATAGGAAAAATAAAAAGGGCAGAGCAATGGGAGGAATGGTGATGGGAGTAAGGAATGAATGTATAACAGGGAAAGATAAGAAAGACAGGAATTAACAAAAAGAAGGAGTAATAGTAGAAGAGGCAATGATGGGAGGAGAGAAGTGGAAGGTAGTGGGGTTTTATGTGAATAGTGATATGCAGGAAAAAGCAGAGGAGATTAAAGAAATGATTGAAGAAAATAAAGAAGAGATTAGGATGATAATAGGTGGGGATTTCAATGCTAGAACAAGAGACATAGGAGGAAGGGAATGGGGAGAAGAGAGGAAGAAATTCCAAAATAAGATACTAATTGGGGAGGGAAAAAAGTTGTTAAAGAGCTTGGAGGAGTTGGGATGGTATATCTTAAACAGAAATATAGAAGGGGATGAAAAAGGAGAATATACACGCTCAGGAAGTGAAAGAGGAACGGTAATTGATTATGTGATAGTGGATGATGTGGTAAGAGAGAAGGTTAAGAAACTAGAGGTGTGTGAATATATTGATTCGGATCACTGTCCCTTAATAGTGACATTAGAGGGACAAAGAAGCAATAGCAATATGAGTAAAAGGGGAGCAAATGTAAGAAGTGTAGGAAAAGGGGATTGGTCAATGGAAGGAAAACAACAGTTTAGAGAAAAAATAAGAAATATCAAAGTGGAAGAGGGAAATGTGGACGAGGAGATGGGGAAAATGATAGGAGAAATAAAAATAGGATTAGAGTGCACAAACAGAAATGAAGTTAGTAAAGGGGGCAATAGAAGTGAGTGGAATGAGGGCTGCAAAGAGAAAAAAAGGAGGTCAGAAAGGAATTAAGAAAGTGGAGAAAAGAAAAAAAGTAATGGGGAAGAATATAGGAAAAAAAAGAAAGAGTATAGGAGTATACTATAAGTATACTCCTAGTATATATATACTATATATAGTATATACTATATAGTATATATAGTATATATATACTTATAGTATAGAAGGGGTAGTTATACCAATAGTAAAGAAAGGCAGGGGGGGAGGTTAAAGATTATAGGGGGGTGACGTTGATGCCAACACTGTATAAAGTATATTTAACTATTTTGTCGGAAAGATTGAAGATAGAGGTTGAAGAAAAAAATATCGAGTCACCGAATCAGACAGAGTTTAGAAAAGGAATGGGGGTAATGGACAACATATATGTTCTGAACTATCTAGTAAATAAGATAATTAAAAGGGGAAAGGGGCCATGATAGCAATCTTCGTGGGCTTAAAGGCGGCGTTTGACTCATTAGACCGAGGAGAAATAGAAAAAGTTATGATAAAGAAGGGGATAAAAGAGGGATTAATAAAGAGAGTATCAGAAATTTTTAGAGGGACAAAAAGCAGGGTAAAGGTAGGAGAGCAAGTAGGAGATAGTTTCTGGTTGGTGAGAGGTGTGAGACAAGGGTGTCCTCTTAGCCCACTTTTATTTAATTTATTAATATCAGACTTGGAAGAAGAAATGAGGAGAAAGGGTTGGGGAGGAGTTAGGATTGGGAAGGAAAAGATATATACACTGGCATACGCAGATGACATAGTGTTGATGGCAGAGGATGAAGAAGGGATGGCGGGATTGATTACAGGATTAGACAAATACTTAGATGGGAAATAGCTGAATGTAAATGTAGAAAAGACAAAAATAATGAGGTTCAGAAAAGGAGGGGGAAGGAAGAAAGAATGGACAGGGAGATGGAAAGGAATAAAGTTAGAAGAAGTCAAAGAGTATAAATATTTGGGATATATCCTGCAAACAAATGGAGATCATACAGCTCATATAAGAGAAAGGATTTAAAAAGCAGCAGAGGTAATGAAACAGATATGGGAAATAGAAAAAAGGTTTAAAAAAATTGGAGAAGGAGAACGTGAGAATTTGATTCGCTGGTATGGCCGGTATTAGGTTATGGAGCAGAGATATGGGAATGGAAAGAAAGGAAAGATATTGAGAGTTTACAAGAAAGGTATATAAGGTGGACACTAGGGGCAGACTGGAGGACGCCAGGATATATGGTGAGAGAAGAAACGCAAAGGGATAAGTTAACTATTAGAGCGGGAAAGAGGGCATGGAAATTTGAGACGAAGCTAGTGGAGGGAAAGGGAGGGGATTTGGCGAGAAAGTATTTGATGGAGGTAGAAGAGAAGAGAGGGAGGGCGATCAAATTAACGAGATGAGAAGAAGAAAGGAGGGAGTTCTTTAATGATATAGAAATAGAAGACGGGACTGGAGTAAACTATGAAGAATTGGAAAAAAGGGAGAGGGAAAGACAATTAATAGAAAGATGGGGAGCGATTGAGGAATCAAAATACAATAAATGGTATAAGATAGTTGAAAATTAGTCTTTTTTGAATTAACATTGATTTTCTCAACTTAAAACTTAATTATTTATGTTTTGGTTGACTACTTATGTTTGTTTTTAGTAAAAATGGCTATTTTTTGGTTGAAAGTTAAACTATTTGAGTTGAAGATAAATTGTTTTACTTAAAAACTCATTTTTTAAATTAAAATTCGACTATTCCAGTTAAGGATTCATCATTTTAATTTAGAATTCATCAGTTAAGAGAAATATTCATTTGTTTAACTAAAAATATAAATAGTCCATTTTCTTTTGAAAATTATGATTTTTTTTAAATACAAAATTCAACAATTTGCCTGCAAATTTGTCCCCTTTGATTGAAAATTATGCTATTTCGTTAAAATGCATGAATTTAGTTTTAAAATTGTATTTCACGGTAGAAAATTAATCTTTTTGTTTGAAAATTAATATTATTGTTTAGCAATTCATCTTTTTGGTTAAAGATTCAAGTGTTTCAGATAATTATTTATAATTTTAGTTGAAAATTCATCAGCTTAGTTTAAAATTCCACTATTTTAATTGAAAATTAATTTATTTTGCTATTTTGTGTTCTGTTGTGTTAAAGGATGTTTAGAATTACCATCATTATTCAAAATTAATGTTTGCATTTTGCGACGAATTTGAATGTTACTTTTAGTTGAGCGAAAAAGTTGAAAAGCCTGACCGGAAAATTTAATTTTTCTGTTCATAAATCATCTTTTTTTATGATATTCAACTTTTCAGGTAAAATTGCAACATCTTTTGGTTGAAAATTCATCTTTTTCGGTTTGAAATAAACATTTTTGTTGAAAAATCAACTGTCTACTAAAAAATCCTCTTGTTAATTACAATTTTTTTTAACTATATTTGTGTGAAAATACATCTTTCTTCGTTAAAAAGAATATTTTTTGTTGAAAATTTAACTTTAGAACTCAACCGACTTTAAACAATTTCGACTTTTTCACTTAAAAATTCAGCTAATTGGTTCAAGTTTAGATTGTTAAGTATTAATTTTTTAATTTAAAATTTATCTATTCCATTTTCGGCTGAAAACTGATATTTTCTAGTTAAAAATTCAACTGTTTGGTTGAAAATTAATATCTTTTAGTTAAAAATTCAACTATTTGGTTGAAAATTCATGTATTTTCATGAAAAAACGTCATTTTATGTAGAAAATTAATATTTTTGGTTGTAAATTCAATTACTTGGTTAAGAATTCACCTATCAAATTGAAAATTTAATTTTTTTACTAGAAAATTTGGACATTTGAAGCGGCTTAAATTGAATTCAATATAGTACCCAAATTAAGTTGATCTAAATATGTACTGCGTTTTAAGTGTAAGAAGATACAATAAAAATTTGTTTGAATTTTTATTTAAATTATTGAATTTTAGAGGCAAATTCAAGAAATGATTAATCATGTTTTTAGTATTATTTATATATTTATTTAATCGATAGTTTTAATATATTAAAAAATATCTTGTAATATAAATGATCAAAGTTTTCTAAATTAAACATATTAATTGAATCTCTAGAAACTGAAGAAAAAACCTAATTTATAATAAACTCGCGAAATTGAAGTATCCCTGCTATAAAAAATTATACATGGTAGAAAATTTAGATATATGAAAAACCTGTAATTGTCAGGGATTTTTTTGTCCAGGAGACACCCTGTCACTATTTACACTATTTACATGATTTTTTTATCTCTGAAGAAAGTGCAAGCCCTGGGCTTTCATTATGCTTAAAGAAGTTACATTTTTATATTTTACATAATATATCTCTTTCGTTTGTCATTTGCAGTTACTGGGATTCAGATCGCTGCGAATTCTCAGTAAAAAAATACATGGGCACGGAAGAGGTTTACGTAGATAATGTGAAACTATGCGGTTCTTTCCAGAATGGTGCTCCTAGAAGGGCTTGTATTACTTATCGAATTCCGGTTTGTATTTTTTTCTGTACTTTTTCAACAATTAAGAAATGGGTGGTGATACTGATACTGATTTTTAGCGTAATCCGGCTATTGGAGACAAATTCGCTTCCAGGGCAGGACAGAAAGGTATCTGTTCTCAAATGTGGCCTCAAGAAGATTTGCCTGTTTCGGAAACGGGATTGGTACCGGATATTATTTTCAATCCTCACGGATTTCCGAGTCGTATGACAATTGGTTTGTACGAAATAGCAATCTTTCTACGAATTTAGATTTCTTCATTATATGACTTTTCTCGGTTTTCTGGGTCTACTTTTTTTTCATTCCGTTAATTCTATCATTTCTTGTACAATTATTAATTAATGTAAATTTAAAGAGTTTTCCAATAATATTTTTGTATTCTAAAAAATTTACATTAATATTATCATACGATTTTTTATAATTCTAGAATTATATTGTCAATTCTATAAATTTTAATATATTCTGTTGGTCGCATACTAATTTACCAATTTCTTGTACAATTATTAATAATTGTAAATTTAAAGAGCTTTCCAATAATATTGTTAAATTTTAAACAATTTTTATTAAAATTATTGAAGGATTGAAAATATTTTAGTGTAATTTAGAAGATCACTGAATTTTGAACAAATTTCCCTAATTTGAACGTACTCCAAGGATTTTACATATTTCAGGGTATTTGTTAAAATTACAAGGTAATATAAAGAGCTTTACAAAGTTTCAGGGGACTTAAAATATTTTAGGTGTTTACTTTTAATTGCAAGGAAATTTCAAGAGTTTAAAACATTTCAATTGTAATATATATTAATAATTTGAAGGGATTTTTAGGATAAAAGAGTTTTTTTAATTCCAAAGACTTACCAATCGATTTCAATTATTTTGAAGAGATTTCTAAGAGTTTTACAGATTTTAGTGTATTCTGTAAAATTACAAGTCATTTTAAACAGCTTCAGAATGTTTTAGAGGATTTGAAATATTTTAGGTGATTACTTTAAATTGCAGGAAAATTTCAAGAGCTTAAAAAATTTCAATTTTTATAGATTTTAATGATTTCAAGGGATTTCAAGGCATTTTTAGGATAAAGAAGTATTTTTCTAAATTCCAAGCAATTTTCAAGAGTTTAAAAAAATGCTAAGCGTTTTCAAAAGATTTTAAAGGTTTTTTATTTAAATTAAACTGAATTTTCAAAAGATTTGAAAGGATTGGCAATGTTATAGGGCTTTTTAAGTAAATTTCAATAAAGGATTTAAAATATTTTTGGGTATTTTTCAAAATTCCAAGGAATTTTCAAGAGCATTAAAAACTTGTAGAGTGTTTGAGATATTGTAGATGCTTTCTTTAAATTGCAAGGAAATTTCAAGAGTTTAAACAATTTTAAGAGATTCAAAAGATTTTCAAAGATTTGATTTATTTTAGAAGATTCCAAGAAATTTGTAATAAAATTCAATAGTTTTCAAGGATTTCAATGGATTTTTAAAATATTAGGTTTTGCTCAGTATATTTCAAAAATATGAAGGGGTTTTCTAAGACTTTAAAAAGTGTAAACGTCTTTCAATAGATTTTAAAAAGCATTCTCGCGTATTTTAAAAGATTCCCGAAAATTGCAATAGATTTCAATAATTGGAAGGGATTTGAATGGCTTTTTTTGAATATTAGAGTTTTTTTTTAATTCCAAGGGATTTTCACGAGCTTTCAAAAATTGCAAGGGATTTTAAAAGAATTTTTTTTTAGATTTTAAAGGATTTGTAATATTTTTGCCGATTTTGAAAGTTTTTAATGAATTTTCAATACATTTCGAAAATTTAAAGGGATTTTTAAGGACGTTAAGAAGTTTTAAGGATCTGAAGAATTTTAATAGGTTTTAATAATTTAAAGGGAATTTAAAGGATATTAAATATCTTGAAATATTTTTTAAAATGCCAAAGAATTTTTAAGAGCTTTAAATAGTTCGAAGGGTTTTCAAAAGAATTCAAAGGATTTTAAATATTTTAGGATATTTTTAAAGATTCCATGGAATTTCGACTAGCTTTAAAAACTTTCAAGGTATTCCAAAATCATTTTCAGAAGTTTTCAATGGATTTATAATATTTCAGCGTATTTTAAAACAATCTTAATCATTTTTATAGGTTTCAATAATTTGAAGATATTTCAAAGGATTAAAAAAAATTTAGAGTTGTTTAAAAATGCCAACGAATTTTCAAGAACTTGAAAAAGTGTCAAGGGAATTCAAAATAATTCAAAGGATTTGTAATATTTTCGTATATTTTAAAAGATTCCCATGGATTTTTAATAGATTTGAATAATTTGAAGGAATTTTTTATTTTTTGTATTTAAAGGGTTTTAATACATTTCAAAGTATTTGAAATATTTTCGAGCATTTTGAAAGATTCGGCAGAATTTTTAATAACATTTTTTTTTCATTTTTGGAGGGATTTTAAAATTCATCTTTAAGTTATTCAAACTTACCTCGAGTTTTGCGGCATTTCATCAAATTAATTTTGGACTTTAAATATTAATTGTGAGGGAAAATAATAAATTGTTCAGGGAAAAGTAAGCAAAAAGTTAGGATATCTTGGAAATGATGTTTTGCAACCTCCCCGTTAATTTCTTATCTCTTGTCTTATTTTTCTTAATTGTTGTGTTTATTTATTCTAATTACAGCTATGATGATCGAGGTAATGGCTGGAAAATCCGCAGCAATTCACGGACTTGTACACGATGCAACGCCATTTAGATATTCAGAAGATGACACTGCCATCGACTATTTTGGACAATTGTTGATAGCTGGTGGTTATAATTACTACGGGACGGAAAAAATGTACAGCGGAATCACTGGAACGGAATTGGAAGCGAGTATCTTTATGGGAATTGTTCATTATCAAAGGCTTCGTCATATGGTCTCAGACAAGTGGCAGGTTCGTATTTTCTCTGACAAAATCTGAAGAAGCGTCAAGCATTCTGGTTTCTAAATTCAATTTCTGATTTAGAATTTGAAATATTTTAAAATTTAAGAAATTCAAAATATATTTAAATTGAAATTACTTTTGAACGTCTAAGATTTTGTTCTATAAAACATTGAATTTTTAATTAAATAATTACATTTTCAACCAAAAAGATAAATGTTTAACGAACAGTATTAATTTTTTACTAAAAAAAAGATTATAATTAAAAAATAAAACCAAATAGCTGATTTTTTAAACTAAAAAAAGTAAATGTTTAACTAAAAATAATTTTAAATAAAAAAATCATTCTCATAAAAAAAGTAATTGAATTTTTCACCAATGAGTTGAATTTTCTAGCGAATTGTTTAATTTCAATTTTTCACTAAAATGGAATAGTTTAGACTGTTTAGAATATTTTTTTAATTTTAGCAGACTTTAAAAGATTTTAAAGGAGTTTTAAGATTTTTTTAACATTTTAGGGTTCAGTGTATTTTAAAGGATTTCAAAAGTTAAAATAAGGGCCGTTCTCTCAATGAATAGCGTCCTTTCTTCTTTCAATTTCGAAGGAAATAAAATATAAATTATTATGTGCGACTATTAAATTGTGTTTTTATACACAGACAATTTAATTAATTTTGATAAAAAAATAATTAACCACGAAACTAAAGGTGTTCGGAAGCTTCTTCAAATACGAGTAGATTTGATTAATTAATATTAAATTTGGTGGTAAAATAATAATTTTTAAGATAAAAACTTCAAATGATGTCATATGTGCAATCTTAGTAATATCACTTAAAATTGAACTACCTCGCTTTATTTTTTTTTTGTAGAAAATTGTAGAAATTTGATCTTTTGGATTAAAAGTACTCTTCTTTGGTTAAAGACTAATTTGTTCTGTTCGGGGATTTAACTATTTCATTAAAAGTTTCTCTATTTTGGCTAATTCGTTCCGAATTAAAATTTATTTATTGGCAATTCAGTTACTTAGTTAAAAGTCCCCCCCCCCCCTATTTTCGTGAAAATTCACCCTATTTCCCACTTTTTGAAAGCGGTTCGAGCTTTTGTGTCTGAGGAATATTGAATTTTTTATTTAAATTGAGACATTAGGAGAGTTTTGTCAAAATTCTTGGTTTTCTTAATTTCGAAAAATTTCGTAATTGAAATATTTTGTAATTTTTTTTATTTGTCAGGTGAGAAGCACCGGACCTATAGATGCTTTGACTAGGCAACCAATTAAAGGACGAAGAAGAGGTGGAGGCATCAGATTTGGAGAAATGGAACGCGATTCTTTGATTTCGCACGCGTGTTCTTTCCTTCTACAAGATCGCTTGTTTCACTGCTCAGACGAAACCACGGTAAGAATCTTTGAACAAAAAAATCTTTGAAAACCTAGAAAAGTCCTTGATTTTCTTACCTGGAAAAACCTAAAAAGTCCTCGAATTTTGCTCATATTCCTGTAATTTCTATTCTATTGAAGAAAAAGATAGGGGTTTTAAGCTTGCTCTCTTCTGAACGAAAAAAGACAAAGTTTGAAAGTAGAAAAACACATATTTTTAACAGTAGACCCTTAATTTTATCGCGATGAAAAATTCACGAAGCTGAAATCGAAAATACTTTAAAGTTTCTCATTCATTCCCGATTTTTTCCACCTTAGCTGCATTTAAACTTTAATTGAACTTATAAAATTCAAAAGGTAGGGAAAGTCCTGGAAACGAGGAAAAAGTTCGAGAATCTGATTGATCAGAAAAATAAGAGATGTTGAAAAAAATCTTACAAAAGTGAGAACATTTCTAGAAGAGGCTTTTTAAATAATTTTCGAGGATAATAAATTCGAATTTTTGTAATATTAATTTGAAATTGTCTTATTCCATTTAGAAAATAATTTGATATGAAAAATGTTACCAGATTAAAATTTTGGTACTTAAATATTAATGGGCATGGAAAACTTATCAGGGTAAAGTTAGACAATTTTGAAACTTTTAAAAAATAACACTGATATAATGTTCGTGTAAGTAGTTTATTTAACTTTTTTATTAATTTATTTTTTCAGTTACTATTTCTTGATGATTATACTTTTAGTTTAGAATTTTATTATTTGGTTGCAAATGAAATAATTTGATTCGAAGTCATGCTTTTTGTGTCAAATATCTACTATTTTGATTAAATAAATAAATAATGTATCAATAAATATCTACTATTTTATATTTTATACTATTCGTTGAGAATTAATATTTTTTAGCAGAAAATTCAATTATTTGGGTGGGGACAATTTTTTCTTTTGTTAAAAAGTTAATTTTTTTCTACTAAAAATGTAATTAATTCTGTTTTGGCTGGAAATTTAGTTTTTTTAAATAATAATTCAACTACTTGGATAAAAGTTGAACCAATTTGTTTAATTAAAATTTTTGTTTAAATGTTTACCTGAAAATGTAGTTTTTCCTTTTTGTTGAAAATCGATCGTTTTTTGTTAAAAATTGGTCTTCATTGATAGAAAACTAATCCTTTTTTTATTAAAATTTTCTCTTTTTTGTCAACACTGCAAATGTTTTGTTGCAAATTTTGGAACCTTTAGGTTAAAAATTCATATTTTCGGATTAGAAATGCAACTGTTTTACAAAAAATCCGTCTTTTCACTTAAAAGTTCAACAATTTAGATACATTTTTTTCTTTCCTGACTGAAAAATCTTTATTAGTTGAAAATTCAACTGTTTGGTAGAAAATTCATCTTCCGGGTTTAAATTTGGTATTTCTTGGGTAAAAGTTGGTCTACTTTGTTAAAAATGCATTCTGTCTGTTGCTGATCCATCACTTTTTATTAAACATTCATTTCTGAGTGAAAACTAAACTATATTGTTGAAAAATTTTTTACTGAATATTTATCTTTTTTACTTGAAATTTAAAATTGGGTTAAGGATTAATCTTTGAAGTTGAAAATTCAACTATTTTGTTAAAGATATATTTTTACTGAAATATCAACTTTTATATTTTTATAGTTGAGATTTCACCTTTTTATTGTAAAATTCTACTTTTTCTGAAAATTTAACTTTTTTTTTGGTTTCAGCTTGATATTTTTTGATTCAAAATTTTACTATTTGGATGAAAATGGATTTTTATTGTAGAAAATTACAGTATTTGATTAAAATTTCAAGTATTTTTGTTAAAAATTGGATCTTTTAGATTTAAAATTCACCTTTTTTATTAAGAATTAAACTGTCTACTAAAAAATTCAATTATTTCGTTGGAAGTGCAACTTTTTTTCGTTCAAGTTTAATCTTTTTTGTTTAAAATTCTACTATTTGATCAATTATATGAATTTTTAATCAAGAAGTTAATTATCCAACAAGCAGTTAAATTTTTACAAAAAAAAAAGACGAATTTTCAACGAAAAAGAATCAATTACAAAAAAATGGTAAAGTCACATTTTCAGTTTAAAATTTTTAAACAAAATACTTGCGTTTTCAACCAAACAGATGAACTTTCGTCCAAAAATTTAATTTTCAACAAAGTACTTAAAAGAATTTATTATCAGAAGAAAAACAAAAAAAGAAAAGAACTTTCAACCAAGTAGTTCAATTTTGAATCAAAAAGGATAAGTTTTCAACGAAAAAAATTTTTGACTAAATAAAAAACAGTTGAATTCAATCAAAAAAGACGAATTTTTAGCAAAACTGTTAATCCTTAATCAAATATGATTATTTTTTAACCAAACAGATGAACTTCTATCCAATATAGTTTGTTTTCTACCAAAATATAGTTGAATTTTCATTAAATAAAAAACCTATTTTCCACAAAGAAAGATTTTTTGGTCAAGGCACAAAAAGTTCAATTCAATTTTTGTACCTTCAAGAAATAAGAAATAAATTTTGTAAAAAATATGAATCTTCAAATCGAAAATATGATAAATTTTTAACAAAAAATTTCATTATCAAATAAACGGTGAGATGTTTAACAATGAACTATAAATTTAAAAAAAAATTTTTTAAATGATTAATTTTCTACCAAAAAAACAACGAATTTTTAACTAAAAAGGCTCAATTTTTAACCAAAAAATGGAAAAGTCACATTTTCAGATAAAAAAAAATTAATTTTGAACAAAATAGTTACATTTTCAACAAAACAGTTGATACTTCGTTCAAAAATAAATAAAATTTTAACAAAGTAGTTTAACTTTTACATAGGTAGGTCAATTAAAAAGATTTTTTTAACAAAATAGTTCAATTAGTTCAGTTTTCAGTATAAAAATATACATTTTCAACGAATAACGTGATAGTTCATATTTGATCCAAGAAATATTTTAATAAAAATAATTAAAAAGACGAATTTTCAATCAAACAAAGAAGATTAATTTTTATGAAAATTGTTGAATTTTCAACCAAAACTGATGAATTTTTCATAATATTGTGGAATTTTCAATCATGTAATACAATTTTAATTAAAAATATAACCGTAATAAGGAAACAACTTTAAGTAAAAATAAATAGAATTGCAAGGTAAATTAATTAATTTTCAAAATTCCCTAATTTTTCCCTGACCAAATTTTCATTTTACCCGACCATTAATATTCAAAGACCAGCATTTCAATCTTGTCACAATTTGAATACGCAATCTTTCATAAATGGAATAAAACAATTTCACATTGAAAATTCCCTGACTTTTGCAAGATATTTTTTTCTTCAAAATCTCTGACTTTTCCTGAGAAATAAAATTCACCAACGTGTATTTTCGAAAATAATGCCACTATTGAATATTCTAATATCACGTCACCCTAATATTCACTAATTTTACCCTAATATTATGTCACGTTTAGATAGGAGTTGGACAAAAATTAATTTATTTAGGCAAAAGTAAGTCGAAAAATCGTGATATATCTTTGCTTTTAAGATAGAAAAGCTATTTCTTTCATTATTAAGAAATTTAAAACTATTTCAAAGAATTTGGAAGGATTTTAATAAAATGGAGAAAAATAGAATGATTTTCAAGTTATTTCAAAGATTTTGTAAATATTCCACAAAGGTTTGATGATGAACTAGAGATTTTATAAGATTTTTAAGCAGTTTAAGTAATTTTACAGAATGACAAGCGAGTTACTGAAAATTTATTCCAAAAGATTTCAATAAATTTGAAGAGATTTAAAGGGATTTAAAGAAATTTAAATATTTTATGGAATTAAAGATAATTTAAAGGATTTGAATTAATTTTAGTTAATTTCGAAAAATTCTAAATGATTTTAAAGATGTTGAAGGGATATCAAAAAAATTCGGAGGAGTTTAAGTATTTTCAAGAAATCTTACCAGATTTCTAAGAATTCAAGTAATTTTGAGGAATTCCAAGGGATTAAAAAAAATTTTTACTTTTTTTTGAGAATTCAACGGATTTAAAAAAGTTCAAAGATTTTAAGGATTTTAAAGAAATTGAAGGGAGTTTAAACAAATTCGGAGGACTTTAGGTATTTTTAAGAAATATTACAGGATAATAATTCAAAAAGGTTTAAAGATTTACAAGAGATTTTATGTCAGTTTTAGTGATTTTAAAGCATGTCAAGCGAGTTATTGAAAAGTTATTTAAAAAGATTTTAATGAATTTAAAGACATTTTAAGGGATTTAAAAAAATTCAAAGATTTTAAAGATTTTCAAGACATTTAAAATAATTTTGGTTAATTTATAAATATTTTCAATACTTTTAAGGCAGTAGAAAGAAGTTCAAAATAATTCGGAGGACTTTGAGAATTTTCAAAACAAATCTCACAGGATTTCTAAGAATTCAAGTAATTTAAAGGAATTGCTAGGGACTTGGCGGGATTTTATAGTTTCTTTTTAAAAGATTTAAAAATATTTTTGAATATTTTAATGAATTTTAAAAGATTTCAAGGGATTTAAACAAAAATCAAAGATTTTAAGAATTTTCAGAAGATTTTAAATAGTTTAAGAAGATGTAAAGGAATTTAAATCCTTTTAGTCTTAAATTCTTAAATTCCAAAAAATATTTTTAACTAACTTGAATTTTTCCCAAAATTGGCAAATATTATTAAAAATTAAAAAAATTACCTGACAATCATCTAAATTTTCCGAAAAATTTTAAGAAAATTTGTTTATTCTCTTGAAAACTGTCGAAATAGTTTGTTGTAAAAATGATTTAATGTTTAACGTTAATTTTGAATCTCTTCAATTCTAATAAATATTTCTTGAATTTGCTCAATTTTGTATTTGTTTTTATTTTTCAAAACAAAAAATTATTCAAAATTTTCAAACGAATATAGGGAAAATTCTTTTTTTTTTAATCTTGTCAGACCTTCTAAACCTTCTAATCTCTAAAAATTATTAAAAATTGTCCTGCAATTATTTTTTACTCGTTTAATAACTTCTGAATATCTCTTAAACTTACTAAATTTTTTTCTAAAATTATGCAATATCATGGAAAAATTACAAACCAATGTAAAAAATCTTTTATACAATTTTAAACAATTTTAGAAAATAATTCAAAATGTTTTGTGATCTTTTTTTTTTTATTTTCTCGTGAAATTAGTTACAAAGCAATACTTTAAAAATTTTTCATATATCTTGAAAACTTTTTTTCATTTGACTCGGACAAAATTCAGTTTATTACAAAAAATTCGAATCCAGAAAAATTAAAAAATGCCTCAAAGTCTTCCATATTCTTTTACCCCACATTTTAAAATATTCAAAAATAAAAATTATTCAAAATTTTGACATGAATATACGGAAAATTCTTTCTTTTTTTATCTTGTCAGACCTTCTAAACCTTCTAATCTCTCAAAATTATTATTATTTTTCTTTAAATTATTTTTCTTCTCTTTTTCTGATAGCAATAGAATTTTTTGTTTTTGTTTATTCGTTGTGGTCCAAATTTGGTTGTTGGATTCTTGTTTTTAACAGGAGTTTGCATCAAAATGTTTTGTGATTTTTTTTTAATTTTCTCATGAAATTCCTTACAAAACAATCATTTGAAATTTTTCTATGTATCTTAAGAACTTTTTTTCATTTGACTCTGACAAAATTCAGTTTATCTAAAAAAGTTTCAAATCCTGAAAAATGTTTAAAATTGCCTCAGTCTTCCATATTATTTTAGCCCACATTTTAAAATATTCAAAACAAAAAATTATTCAAAATTTCCACATGAAAATAAGGAAAATTCTTTTTTTTATTTTGTCAGACCTTCTAAACCTTCTAATCTCTAAAAATTATGAAAACTTTTCTTGCAATTATTTTTTATCTGTTTGATAACTTCTGAATATCTCTTAAACTTAATAAATTTTGTTCTAAAATTATGCAATATGGGAAAATTACAAACAAATTTTAAAAATCTTTTACACACTTTTTAAAAAATTTAGAAAATAATTCAAAATGTTTTGTGATCTTTTTTTAATTTTCTCATAAAATTCCTTACAAAACAATCATTCAAAAATTTTCCATGTATCTTAAGAACTTTTTTTCATTTGACTCTGACAAAATTCAGTTTATCTAAAAAAACTTCTAATCCTGAAAAATTAAAAAAATTGCCTCGAAATCTTCCATATTCTTTTACCTCACATTTTGAAATATTTAAAACTTAAAATTATTCCTTTAAAATAAAACCTAAAGCACTTCCCCTCAAATCTTTCGTAATTATTAAAAAAAAATTCTAATTTTTCTCTGAGTTCACTTTTATAACCTGATTGGCACCCCGGAAGTTACACATCGGTATAAGTAATGGAATTAATTCGAAAAAAAAGAACAGAGAAACTTGCCAACAATAATTAAATAAATGACTTTTCCATCTTAAAACCAAAGCTATATCACAGTTTTTGACTTCTTTCACAAAATTAATTTGAGTTAAACTCGTATGTAACGTTAGAATACGCGATTGACTCTATTTTTGATATCTGGGACTGAAGCGAGATCGAGTCCTGAAATTGACTCGAATTTACCATTTTTCCAGATGCTGGTTTGTAAAAAATGTGGCACTCTGCTTGGGCCAGGAATGGAGGTGGCTCAAAGTAAAGCAGGCTTTGATGAGAGGAGAATCAGATGTAAATTATGTGACGACGAAAGTTCATCCAAGGAAGTCGATATACCCTACATTTTCCGCTACCTAGTCTACGAACTAGCTTCCTGTAATATAAATGTAAAACTCGAAATCAGTGAAAAGTGAGTGTAGTTTCTTCGTACGCTCAATAAAGTAGGTATATTTTAATACATTTCTATTATAAAGAAACTTGAAATCTATGTTTCCATTAGGAAATTAAAAATAAACTAAGAAAGGAATTCGAATGATATTTTTATTTGCTAATACTCGAGGCTTTTAAGATACAACAACAATAACATTATATTACAAATTCATTTTGCACATCTGGACACAGTTTCAAACTGGTACTTGTGTGTATTTACATGATTTCATATTCATATTTTCGCCGTTCGGCAGTAAATTCAATTAACTGATTTGTTTACAGTATAGTAAAATTAAAAAGTCTGAGGACCACCACACGACAAAAACAACTTTCGATATTTACCGTTAT
Organism: Belonocnema kinseyi; assembly: GCF_010883055.1. Taxonomy (NCBI): domain Eukaryota; kingdom Metazoa; phylum Arthropoda; class Insecta; order Hymenoptera; family Cynipidae; genus Belonocnema; species Belonocnema kinseyi. The sequence continues at coordinate 51,163,306 of NC_046665.1, forward strand.
TCAATTAGGAAAGTATTTCCCGCTTCGAATTTCTCTTTACATGGAATGTGAACACCTGATTTTCAAAATACTTTTGTACAATTTTGAGAAACACGTGACTGACTGTTCATTAAGCGATAAAGGCCTTTCATCTTTAAAAAGGTCATTTGCTTTTTTTTCGTAGATTGCTGAAGTATATTTTAGTAAGACCCTGTGACGTGTAGAAATTTATGAGTCACTAGGGGGTGACTAAACAAGCGTCAGATAAACTACTCTCGTGTTATTGGAAAATTTTGGAAGTTTACGATTTAGGCTTTCGCAGGAACTTGCGATCCAGATTTTCCTCCCTGGGCTGGAGTTCCCTGTTCCTTTTCCAGTTGCTTTCCAAGATATTCCCTGGAAAAATGCGATTTCACTTTTACGGCCATTGCCAACAATTAAAAAAAATTAATTAGCTTTAAAAAAAAAGATCTACGGACGTATATACAAAATATTTGTCTTGATTTTTCAATTTCTTCCTCTTCTGGATTAAAACTTTACAAAAAAAAATGCTTTAACCGACTCTAAAAGGACTTTTTGTGTTGAAAATCTTACAGTTCAATATTGTAAAAATGTTTGGCAGCGACCCTTTAGAGTGTTAATCTTTAAATTGATCGAATTTTTAATTTATTGAATTCAAGCTGGAGTTCTTCTTACCAATTGTGAACCATTAATTTCTGAACTGCCAACAAAGCTTCGTATCGAACGTTAGGATCTTCATGACTCAGAAGTTGCATCACACGTTGCTTTCCTCCTAATTGTTCGATTACGCTGCAAATAATGAGTTATAACTTCCCTTTAAAATCGAGAAAAAAATTGCTATTAAAAAAGTATTAGAAAAAATAAATGTCTCGAAAATCGCCTAATCATTGCTGTTGAAACCCTGAATGGATTTTTATTGCTTGAAGCAATGTTTATAATTAAATCTACAAATAATCTCTTTTACTAAGAAAAACAATAGAAACCCTTATGTGCTTTTCGCTGGCAACGAATATTCTCCATTTGATCAAACAGATTTCAAAGATTAAAAGTTTCCCAACAATTTACGTTTTTTGGTACTATTAATTTTTTTACTGTTTAGCGTTTTTTTTTTTAACAAAAATCTTCAGATTTTAAAGGTTTCTAATTTTTAAAAAAATTTAGGTTACTTTAGCTTTTTACACAAAAAATTGGTATTTTAAAACCAAAATAATTATTATAGATTAAAAATCTTCTTAACTATTCTGGAGTAGATTAGTGTGTTTCTGCGCAAATCGATATTATTAATTAAATGAAAAAATATTTCGACAAAAATGTACAATTCCGAACAATTTTGTGTTACGTTCTTCTTCTTTCTTTCTCTCCCCACTCCACTGCAGTTGCGCTAGGGAGGGGAAGACCAATTAGGCTAGGTCTGTAGAAAAACACTCCGCGCAATTAAAGCGTGACCTATTTGGCCATGGCTATGATTATTTTGTATCCAGAGATGATTTTATGCCATAATGTTAGGTATTTGGTTTGGAGTCAGAATTATAATGTGAGGTTTCGAGGTTAGGATCAAATCAGAATGGTGGGAATAAACTGAAGGTGGCGTTGTGTGTGTTAAGAAAAATAAGAGGCGCGAAATTTGAATTAGAGAAATTACAACTTCAGAGATAAAGACAAATGTTTTGAACCTGATACTGAAAGTGATAGTAGATGTGAATTGAGAGGACAAAAAAATAAATTGACAATTTGGTCTCTTTTTGGAATTTTACAATTAAAATTGTATTAAATAAGTAAATTATTCTTTCTGAAAAATTGTAAAAAAGGGAGAAAGGCTTTGTTCGTAGGATTAATGAGGAATAGTTCAAAAGAGAACGGTGGGAGGGATCTATTTTGAATCAGAGCCGACTGAAGTGTTTTTCTAGAGTCTGAGAATTTCGGACAGGCCCACAAGACATGGTTGATGTCCTCCTCGGGAAAGCCGCAAGAAGCACACCCCCCAGCATCAATGAATCCCTTTCTAGCTAAGCTAAATCTAGGTTAGATTTGTGAAACCACGGTTTAACGAATTTAGATGATTGAAAAAAGTTATGAAAATAATATTGACCAACTCCTGTTGATTCCGAAACTCTACTCCAAGCTTCCAGAGCAGAGTTCAGATGGAGGGGGAGGATTGTGGACCAAATGTCGGTGTGTGGCAGTTTTAACTCATGGAAGGTTCCTTCTATGGTAGCCGATTTTGCTAAATTATCCACGTTCTCATTACCTGGAATGCCCTTGTGACCAGGGATCCAGACTAAAGTTATGTTAAGATTATTTTCGGAAGCAATGGAAAGAAGATTTCGGATTTTGAAGGTAAGGTATGATGTAGAGGACGAGTCATTAAATTTTTGGCAAGCTTGTACAACGCTTTTTGAGTCAGAGAAAATTACTGAGTTAGGAATTTGTCTATCTAAAATAAGCTGAATTGCTTCATTAATAGCCAAAGCCCCCGCCTTATAGATTGAAGCATGCTCAGAAATCTTGATTTTAATTTCTACATTAAGTTGTGGGGAGTATATTGAGACCCCCACGAAAGACTCTGGGAATTTGGAGCCATCCGTGTAGAAGTGGGTAAAAGCAGAAAATTTATTATCAATCAAATTATTGAAAACTATTTCCGGAGAATTACTCTGTTGTATCGTTAAGCCCATTTTAAAATCAATCGTTGGTCGGAAGAACTTTAGCGAATAGGGAACTAGAAAATGTAGCGGGGTAGCTGAATTTAAAACTGTCTTTAAAACCTTTGAGTTTGTAGTAGGATTTTAAGAGGATAAAACTCTTGTCCAGGTTGTATTGGGTTAAACCATTTTTTGCTATATAGTACAAATTGTAGAGAGTACTGTGGATTGGATGGTTAACCGCAAGAAAGGGTTTTATTAGAAATATATCTGATAATGGTTGGAATCCAGATACTAATGATAACTCCTTTAGTTCTGCTTGCATGACAATGATAGGTGTGGATATACGGTAACCAGATATGACACGCAAAAATCTATTGTGCAATTTGTTTAATCTCTGAAAAAAGGTATCACCACTACAAATGGTTAGGACATGGCTACCATAGTCGAAAGAGCTCCTTCCCAGGGCAAGAAATAAGATTTGGAGAATTTTTGGGTGAGCACCCCACCACGTACCACATAAAAACCTTAAAATATTCAGGACTTGGTTGCCTTTGTTAATTAACATTAAGAAGTGAAGTTCCCACGATAAGGTGCAGTGAAAAATAATACCTAAAAATGAAGCCGATTCGGATGGAGTAATAGTTTGATCGTCTATTGAGATGGAAACATTATTTGGCAGATTTTTTATTGTAATTGGGAAAATAATTAGTTTTGATTTTTCTGGAGAGATGGATAGTCCCCGTTCCTTCAAAAAGGAGTTAATGGAATTTAAGTTTTGTTCAAGAATAGATAAACATTCATTTAATTCGTATGATGTAAAATAGAGGACTATGTCATCAGAAAATTCTGAGATTTTGCAACCCGGGTATATGATTGAGTGTAATTTCCGCATATAAATTGTATACGATACAGGGCTAAGAATACAATCCTGTGGGAGACCCTTCATGATTATAAATGGTCCTTTGTTTGCACCATTCAATCTGAAGAAAACTTTACGTTCATGAATTAAGTTGTAAATAAATTTGCAAATTTTGAATGGAACACCAATTTCTATCCGGTCATTGATAAGAATGTTAGGAATGACGTTATCATATGCGGCCTTAATGTCTAAAAAGAGACAGCCCGTATATTGATTTTTTACTTGGGATAGATGAAGTTCTGAGTATAGGATTTCCAGGTTGTCGGCACAGGAACGGTTTTTCCTGAAACCATATTGAGACGGAGGTAGAATATTCTGATTCTCCAACCAATGGACCAGTCGATTCAAAATTAATTTCTCCGTTATTTTTAAAAAGCAAGAGGCCAAGGCTATAGGTCTAAATTTATTTTTTGAACTTTTTGGAATAAGGAAGATCAAAAAGTCTTTCCAAGAGTTTGGAAAAATATTCTCATTGATGATATAATTTAAAATTTGAAGCAGATGTAGGATTGCGGTTTTTTGGGCTAATTTTGTCCAGGCCAGGTATTCCGGACAGAAATATTTGCATCAGAGCGTTAAAATATCATGTGTAAAAACAAGTATTGATAAGGCGCTGGGTCGGTATTTGGGGATAGTTTCTTCGTTG
>NC_046665.1:51167615-51175808 GCF_010883055.1 Belonocnema kinseyi
TGTTCATATATTCGAAAAATAAAAAAGAAGTGTTTAAGATCACTCAAAGTTTGTCTCTCAATTTCTTAGGAAGTATATTATCCCAGTGTCTATGAGAAATACCAGGAGAGGATTTCAGTTTCAGACTACTCAAAACAGCAGTCATCTCTTCGAAAGAGAAGAATTGCTCAAAAATGTCCAACCGCTGCAAAGTATTATTGTTAATTGGAGATGGAGACTAGGGATTATTATTCTGAAAGGAAGAATCCCTTTCTAGAAAGAAGTTTGGAAGTGGTGGTATGGTTACATTAGAAAAATCATTAGACATCTTAAAAAAATTCTCAATGTACCCATTCATATCATCTAATGTGTCCAAATTTATGGAACTGGAAGTAGATGAAGGTGGGTTCATTAATCTATCGCGAAATCCTCTAATTTTATTCCAGACATTAGCAAGAGAGGAGTTATACGATAAGGATTCACAATATGACCTAAAACTAGAAACTGTAATGGTTTTAAATCTTTTAGTGGCTATCGCCTGGTATTTTTGAAACTCAATGAAATTCTCATATTTGGAAGAGGCCTTATAGTGTTTATATTTAGCTAATCTAATATGAGAGACTTTATCACACTCATTATTCCACCAAGGGGAGGAAGACGGGTAAAATTTTTTCCTGGAAGGCTTCCTTTCAATCTTAGGGTCCGCCTTATGAATAGCATCATCTATATCCTTTACAAACTTGTAGTACGCATTAATAATATCATGTGATGATTGAAGCTCAGGAAGATTGCCATCTTTATGGAGAGATGACAAAAAGGGCCTGAAAATTTTCCACTCTACTCTCTTTAAATTGTATTTGTGTGAAAAGAACTGATAGTATTTAAATGGAATGCCAAAAATAATTTTTATTGTGAAGTGATCACTCCCCATTTTATCATCAAGAACCGACCAAGTAGCAAGTAGTTTTAAGTTAGAAGATACAATCGATAAGTCTATAGCTAATCTGCACTGTCCCGGACGACGAAAGAGAGTCGGTTCTCCATGTTTCAGATAATGCACTGAAGACTGAATTCCCTGATGGACAAGAAGATTCACAACCCCAGGATGGGTGGTGTTCATTCAAGTCTCCCGCAATGAGTAAACTAGAAAAATTTCACATCGAGTTAAAAAACGTTTGCCAGTTAGTTGACCTAAGGGAAGCACGAGGATTCCTATATACATTAACGATGAGTAGTACTCCCAAATCAGTTGGAACAACCACTGCCAGGGTATCCAGTATACCATCGAGACAATAGATAGAATCAACCTGTTTAAAGGGGATATCATTTTTAATAGCAATTAATAGACCTCGCCCCGCTCGATCCTGGCGATCCTTTCTTATAACGTTATAACCCTTGAGGAGAAATCTGGTCTGGGGTTTAAGCCGGGTCTCGTTCAAGAGGATGATATCAAACTCATATGAGATTTTTTCAAGTGAACCTTTTTTAGGGAAAATATCCCGACAGTTCCGTTGAAGAATGTTCAGAGAGGATTCTGTAGCCATTATTTAAGAAGAATTATTGTTAGTATCTATCTGTGAAAGGGGTGCTAAGTTAAGATTTTGAGGGAGGATGGAGAGGGAGCTAAAATTGTTTAGCAGGGCAAACAAAGGGGCCATCTGATTGCAAAGTTGAGTTAAAAAAGACATAATCTGTGAAAGGCTTTCTACAAATTGAGGAGGAAGTGATGAGTAAAGTGGGGGAGAAGGAGTAGCAGGGCAGGGGTTGATGTTTGGTGGGAAGGGAACATCAGTAGCATGACTGGTGTTAAAAGGGGTCGGAGTTATGTTTGAGTGAGTCAAATTAGCGTGTTTATCGCCGTGGTTGGGATTCTGGCGAGAAACTGATGATTGAGCACGTTGCTTATTCTGGTGTTGTTCGCGTGGTCTTGGTTTCGAAAAAGCAGTGACGGTTGCAAAAGGTAGTTGGAAGCTTGAACTCGGATTGCCCATGGCAGAATCCAAGTCAACGTCTCCAAGGTTAGGGAAGTTGGCATAATTAAAGTTGAGCGTCTGCGAGGTAAGGCTAGAATGAGGGACAGGTACTTTAATCAAAGAGTTAATGTGAAAGCTTAAATTGTTTCTTTGTGTACGTTTCTTCTCCTGATGGAATAGACGTGTCGCTTCGTTAATGGGAAGATTTCTAAACGTCGCAATTTTCCTAATCGAGATTTGGTCCAGGAAATCTGGGCATTTCTTGTCTGATGCTAAATGAGAGCCCTTGCAATTGATACAAACAACATGAGATTTCTCATTGGGGCATTCGACCCCAGTTTCATGGAGAGCACCACCACAGAATCGATATCGAGGGATTTTGCATTGTTTGGCCACATGACCAAATCTGTAGCATTGGTAGCAAAGCTTGAGTTGGGTAACGTAAGTTTCGACTTTAACTCTCAAGTTAAAGATATCAATGAAGTCCGGAACTTCTTGACCCTCGAATCTAATTTGCACTGTTTTTGTTTGCACTAGACCACATTTTTCATTTTTCGCTACAAAACGGCAAACACTAAGGACGGAGCATTTACTCTCGTATTATACCTTCACGAGCAACCCGATAGTTGGGAATAAACGCGGTGAGGTTAGATTTAGCCAAGAGTTCAAGACTATCAACAATTTTGTTGGCACTCCTACCATCGTAGCATTCTACATGAATTCGCGAGAGGCTAGACTTTTCAATGTGTTTAATTAGACTTGGAAACGAGTTATGTAGAATTTTTCCGACCACCATGACATGTTTTGGTTCATAACCCCTCTTTGGCTCTACAATAATAAAAAAGGGACCTTTTTTGTGAATAGAATACCTATTTTTAAATAGATCTTCAGTAGAGTTAAATTCTCTAGGACCACCTGTGTGAGGTATTTTATTCTTTTCAGCAAGTGTGGGATCCATCAGATGCGAGGAGTCACGCTCCCCCTGCCTCTCCCTTAAGGAGTTGAGTTCTGAGATTCCCGAACTTCCTGATTCAATTCAAGCAAAGAGCTATTAATGACATTTTGATCCAACTCTGATTCAATATCCATGAAAGTGACTTTATCAGCTGGAGATACGACTGTATTTGTAGCGCCATCTTTATCCAAGGGATCCGAGTTCCCTATGTGATTCGCCATGTTGTGGCGCTGGCCAGGCAACTTGGCCTTTACGAAAAACACACAACCACCTACCTGAGTTTTTTATATGACTAATGAAAAAGGAGGTTCTAGCAGTAAGGAGAAAGAAGGAAGTAATGACGCGTTACTCCACAGCGACAGCGACTGATGCAGTAACTAATAATGGCTTCCAAATGCAACGAATGATCTTTCCTTGATGGCGTCTCAGGCGCGACTCCTTGTATTATGTTCGTATCACGAAGTAGAATAAGGAGACCCCACTCCCATACTGCCTTAGGAAAATTTGGACGCATAGATTCGGATTTAGTTAGTTGACATCGTTCGTAGCGCCTCTTGCCGAAAAGCGTTGAAATACCAGTTTTCCCAATGGTATTATTTCGAAAATAGGACAAGTTTAAAATATCAAAAAGAAAATATTTTCCAAATACAATTTTGAAAATTCAATAATTTAAAATTCAAAGGGATTAAAACTGCATTATTTGTAATTAAGAGCGTTCTAAATTGAAAAATTTCAGATTATTATTTTTTTTAATGGAGAATTTGTTTAGAAAGGAGTTGAAATAGGGTTGTTTCGCGATTTTAGATAAAGTAATTTTTTAATACATAATTTTAATCTGAATCGAAGGCGCGTTATAATTTTTTTTTCTTTTGTGTCGTTCAACAGAAAAAAATTATTAAAAATTGAAGGCGGTAAAACACTTATTCAAATTGATGTCACGTAGGTGTCTCGTGACTCAGAGGTTCTTATAATTATCTATCGTTCTGATGTCAATTCGGACTATTTTGATTTGATAGCTTTACATGTTAAGGATTATGTGACAAAAAAAGTTATCCTATTGTAATATTTGGTTTAAGAGTCAGTAGTATGTTAAACGAAAACAGTAAGTGCAATTATTAATACATTTTAAAATCGTACATATTTACAAATTGTTCAGTAAACATCATGACTACATTTAAGTACTTTTTCAATGAATTCTTAATACACACCATGAATATATCTATTTTCAGTAGATTTTCTCTATTGGTTTTTACGAAACCCTCTTTTGGCATTTTTTTAAACAAGATTTTTCGATTTCTATTGTCAATGTGCACATAACCAAAAAAAAAAAATCGGTACGGAAAAAGATATTTAAGAATCACTGACACGTGAACTGTGATTGGTGGAAAATCCGATCCCTTTGACGTCAAAGGGGCCCTCCAATCGACATCGTGATAAAAAATTCACATTTCAACATTAAAATAATAAACAATATGTAAAAAATATTTCATTGGCGTTTGTAGCATTTTAATTTTATACAGTAAGGACGTTTACTATGTAGGCATGGGGAATGTAATCATATAAATTCTAGCATGCAATGCAACCCGTCTTGCATTTGTGTAATGCAGAAAAGTACTATATAGGCGATTTTAATTCGGTTTCCAAATCTCCCGCGCTCGAGATCTTGCGCCGATTGGTCAAAGGTTTCGAGACTCAGAAGACGTGCGCAAAATATACATAGAACCAAATTCTGAAACAAGGTTATGTTCCCCAGGATTCACCACGCATTTCAAATAAATAATTCGGAGCAGTGATCCCAGATCTGAAACGAGATGTGGTCTAATACTATGACAGGGCTATGTCCGTGTGAATATAGTAGGAGACGATGTAAGTGACTGAGTTGCGCGCGCAACCCATTTCTCCTCTTCTGAATTTGAAAACTCGAAGGTGCACGATTGCTCGTCGGAACACTTCGGCGGTTTTATTTATATCTCTATCTACTTCGAAATAAAATAAAGAGATTGGGATTTTAATATTTGTAGATTTCGATGCTGGCGATTCGCATGATTTGAATACTTCGCGCGATTTTTATATGCGTATATTCTAAGGTTATGTTATTTCAAGTATAAAATATAAATTATATAAATATTAATACTATTATATATATAAATATATACATATATTAATAATGATAATATTATAATTATGTTATATTATAATAGTCTTATTTATATCTTGATCCGCATTTGAAAGAAATTAAAGAAATTGGCGATTTTGGAATTCATCTCGTTTGGATAAAAACTCAATTATTTGATTAAAAAATTAATTATTTTGTTGAAAATGTAACTATTTTGTAAAAAAGTTTCCTTCTCTATCAAAAGTTCAACTACTTTGTTAAAATTTTTATTTTTTTTTTATTTGAAGGTTCATCTCTTTCCTTGAAAATACATTTTTGAAACTGACAATTAATACATACTATTATTGGTTAAAAAATCATGTATTTTTTTAAAAATTCGTATTTTTTTAAAAATTCGTATTTTTTTTAGAAATTACATTGTTTACGGAAAATTTATACTTTTTAATTAAAAATTACAATTTTTGGTTGAATTATCAATTGTAAATAATTTGGGTTGCAAAGTCGTTTTGTTGTAAATATTGTTATAAATTAAATCATAATTTTTGGGTGGAAAATTTGATTATTGACTTAAAGTTGAACTACTTTAAAAAAATCAATTCTTTCTTATTAAAGATTCATAATTATAGTTAAAAATTCAACTATTTGCCTTTAAATTGGGTTAAAAATTTAGCTTTTTTGTAGATAATACTCTTTTTGACTTTAAAATTAAATAATTTCGATGACAGTTCATGTATTTTGTTGGAAATTAACCTTGTTTGGTAGAAATATAATCTTTTTGCTTGAAAATGTATCATTTTCAATCAAAAATTCATTTGTTTGGTTGAAATATCAACTGTACATCTTCTTGGGTTTAAAAGTCGATTATTTCATTAAGATTGTAAAAAAATACGTTTTTTTTAACAAGGTTTTTTAATTATGGTTGAAAACTTAAGTATTTGATTGAAAGTGTAAATCTTTGATGGAAAACTCATATCTTTCGCTTAAAAAATTCAACTTTTTGTGGATAATTTGCCTTTTTGACTTTAAAATTAAATAATTTCGTTGAAAATTCATATATTTTGTTTAAGATTTGTCTTTTTTTGTAGATCATTAATTTTCTTGGTTGAAAATTCATCTGATTGGTTAAAAATTAAACAACCTTGTTTAAAATTAATTTTTTCGGTAAAAAATAATTTATCTTTATCTGAAAATGTAACTATTATAAGATTGATTAAAAATTAATCGTATATATTGGCTAAGTTGGAAAATTGTTTCTTTTATAGAACAATTAATCTTCTTGGTAAAAAATTCACCTTTTCCCTAGAAAATTTAACAATTTTGTTGAAAATTCCTTTTTTTTTTGTTTAATTTAATTTTTTATCACAGTTTTTATCTGGAAATTGAACTATTCCATTTTTGGTTGAATCTTTATCGCGTACTTTGTATTAGTTAAACCACCAATTATTTGATTGAAAATTAATTTATTTGTTTTCGATTATGATTTTTTTTTAATTGAAGTAATTTTAAAATAAAATGTTTTAAATTTAATTTGAGGCATTAAAAATTGAAAAATAATTGATTTTACAAGATGATTCTGAATCCGTTACAAATTAAAGAATCATGAGATATTAGTTTTAAAAATTATTTTCAATTATAACTTCAAATATTATTTCAGTCTAAGAAAATGATATTTTTAACCCATTCAATTTGAAATTTTGTAATTAAAAAAAGAAAATTTCGTTAATTATTAGCAATATCTGCCTTGAATTGTTAAATTTGTAATGAGCTAAATTTTAAGTTTGAACGATACAATTTTAATTTTTAAAAATATTCAAAATTAATTTAAAACTTAAAATTATTTCAAAAATAATTTGAAACACGATGTAGATTTTTTCAGATTTAAAAAAATTAAGCTTTTTGAGAATTTTAAAATATTTAAAAAGAATAACAAAAATTGTTGTGATTGGTAAGAAAATTTAAAATTATTTTTTATTTTCAAAAATTAATTTTAAGTGAGTATTTGAAAAGACTTTAAAAATTAAAAAAAAGAATCAGGAAGATTTTAAGGCAATTTATTTATTTTGCAGTTTTTTTAATTTTAGGGAAAAAAATCTAATTAACGAAATAAATCATGTTTCAACCCAAAAGTTTAATTTTTAACAAAATAAATTAATTTTCTATCAAATAATTGGTGTTTTAACTAATACAATGTACAGGATAAAGTTTCAACCAAAATTGGAATAGTTCGATTTCCAGATAAAAACTGTGCTAAAAAATTGATTTGAACATAAAAAAACGAATTTTCAACAAAATTGTCAAATTTTCAAGGGAAAAGATGAATTTTTGACCAAGAAGATTAATGTTCTATAAAAAAAAAAAACGATTTTCGAACTTAACCAATATATCCGATTAATTTTTAATCAATCATACAGTAGTTACATTTTCAAATAAAGATAAATCATTTTGAACAGAAAAAAAATAATTTTAAACAAAGTTGTTAAACTGTCAACCAATCAGATGAATTTTCGACCAAGAAAATTAATGACCTACAAAAAAGAGATAGTTTAAACAAAATACATGAATTTTCAACGAAATTATTTAATTTTAAAGTCAAAAAGACGAGTTATCTGCAAAAAGTTGAATTTTTTAAGCGAAAAATATGAGTTTTCAATGAAAGAGTTAAACTTTCAACTAAATAGTTAAATTTTCAACCATCATTAAAAAACCTTGTTAAAAAAACGTATTTTTTTACAAAGTAGTTCAACTCTTAGTGAATAATCGAATTTTCCACCCAAAAATTATGATTTTAATTTTTAACAATATAGTTTCATTTACAACAAAACGACTTTGCGACCCAAAAATATTTACAGTTGATAATTCAACCGAAAATTGTAATTTTCAATTAAAAAGTATAAATTTTCCATAAAACAATTTAATGTATACAAAGAAAGACGAATTTGTAACAAAATACATGATTTTTTAACCCAAAATGGTATAGATTAATTGTCAGTTTCAAACTTCTTCACAAAATAGTTACATTTTCAACAGAATAATTAATTTTTCAATCAAATAATTTAGTTTTTATCCAAACGAGATGAATTCCAAAATCGGCAATTTCTTTAATTTCTTTCAAATGCGGATCAAGATATAAATAAGACTATTATAATATAACATAATTATAATATTATCAT
>NC_046665.1:51175908-51180278 GCF_010883055.1 Belonocnema kinseyi
TATATAATCTATATTTTATACTTGAAATAACATAACCTCAAAATATACTCATATAAAGAGGCGCGCGAAGTATTCAAATCATGAGAATTGTCAGCATCGAAATCACGGTATGCCCACTCCCATAGAAAAGTGGTGAACGGATTATAGTAATTGCTACGTCCCCTAGGTGGCGCTTGTGTGAATTCAGAATTCGAAATGAACTTGAGCAGATGATAGAAGTTCTATCGTCTGCTCACGTCTGCTCAAGTTCACTGTAGCTGAAGAATAATATTTTTTTTGCGTGATAAACTTGGATTCACAATGAATTTTCACCGATAACACAAACTACAAATGGAACCAAATCAAATCAATCATCGATCAAATGCAATAAAATGATAAGGGCATGTGACACAGCTAAATACCTATATTGCCGACCTCACTTTATCAGTTCACTGAATGTTTTTTTGAAAGTAAGAACTTTTTTTGTAAATAAATTATCGAGCTGAAACTTTGGGAAATGTATTAGAGTACAATAAAGTACGCTTAGGTACTGCATTTCGGTAGGAACTTCACTGAAAATTATTATTTATTATTATTATAATAATTATATAATAGTATATTATATTATATAATATTATATAATATATGTATAATAGAGTTAAATAGCTTAAACGATGGATAAAATATAGAAAACGATCTTTAAAAGGAAAAGAAAGTGATTCAGTAGAAAGGTTAGTTGAGGTTGTGTTTGGCAGGTATTAATATTTTCTTTCTTTGCTAACATTTGCTTACATATCAAATGAAGCACTGTTATCGGGGTTTCGAACCTCCTAAATTTTTTGATAAAAATAAAATCTAGTTATATAATAATATATATAATAATAAAAAGTTATATAATAATATATAAAGTTATATAAAATAAAATCTAGTTAAAATCTAGTTAACTATTATATTTATGTATTTATAACCAGTTTATATGAAAGAAGGAAAATTTGTTAGTACACTGAGAAAAATGGATTATATCCGGTAATTAAAAATATGTTGTCAGGTATAATCTTGGACTATTAACTATGGGACAGCGATCCAGATTATACGAAATAAAATATACAGATATTAAAGAATAGATGATACCGGATAAAATCTTGGATTATAAATTGAAACAGGAGATTTTTAAATTTATAATCTAAAGATATTAAAGTCTAAAATCTAAGATATTAGAATCTTTAATCCAAGATATTAAAATCAATAATCCAATATCCTAAAATATAATATCCAGGATATGACGAACTATGATCCAAGGTATGAAATCTACCATCCTAAGATATTAAAATTCCCAGAGTTCAATAAATCTAAAAAACTTATTAATGTTGTGTGTGTGGCGGTGAAAAAGATTTAAAATTAAAACAGGAATAAGTAACTCAAAATTTTTAAACAATTACGTAAGTACCGTTTGCACCATGCTTTATTCAGTGTTCTTTTTGATTTACAAACTCTAAAGAATCTGGTCAACTATTTTGAGGTTATTTTATGTACCGAAATGTCTAGGCTCTAGGTAAACCGAAAGTTAATGTCAGCCCCCTGTCTCGACCGTGTATGTGTATGTGTAGTAGTTTTCTTACGATCCGAAGGGGAAATTTCGGTCAAACTAATCCAACATATGGCACCACAAAAAGTAGGTCTGACTTTTTCATTGAATTGCATTAAGAGAAAGCAAAAATAATTAAAAACTTGATGCTGTTTGCAAATAAAAAAAAATATATGAAAATGCAGTGCGAACTTTATATTTTTGTGATTTATTTGGCTCATATTATTTATTTTATTAATTGTTAAAGTTAAAAAAAATTATTTGTTTTTAAAATTATTAATGTAACTAATGAAAAAATTAATAATATTAAAGACCTCAATGACAAAAATATTTAAAACATATACATGATCAGAATAATCAATAAAAAATATATTACTTATATCCAATATAAATATAATAATTAAAATATGTGAGACTTCAACTTAAGTTGCAAAGTAAATAATTTTTGTGCCTTTAAACTCTTAACAATTTCAAGTTTTGAAGGAAATATTTGTTAAAAGTAATAGTAGTAATTGTAATTAAAATGTTTGAGGGAATCATTTGGTAAAAAGTGAATGACACGAATGATAAATGAGAACATGGATTTAATATTATTTAATATAATGTATATATTTATTTAAATTGAACCAAACATCATATATACATTTATACAGTTCAATAATTTATTTGTTGCTTAAACTTAAAAGCTTTTTTCTCGCTGCATTCAGCCACTAATAATTTCATTTAAAAATTGCAATTTAAAGGAGATTTTGTATCAAATAGTTAATTGTATTATTGTAAACATTATTTCTAAAATAAACAGACTATAAGCTAATAAAATCTATAAACAAACGTACTGTACTCATGACGCCCGGTTGGAGGAAATGCACTTTTTTTCGTTCATAAATGTTCAGAGCCTTCAATTTTCTTGCGATTTTGAATTGATTTGGAATTATAATCTATAGATCTTGACTCTCCGAACTTTTGTCTCCTCTATATGTTCATTAATAACTTTTCCAGTTAAAGTATGAACAAAGTCTTATTATCGGTGAATTTTCTTTTTTTTTGCTAAAAGTGCTTCCCATTAATGTAGGTATGACATTTGATAACAAAATAAATTTCTAAATTTATAATAACCACTGTGATAAACAATTTTTGTGGCAAAATATTAGAATTTGAGATTTTCCAAATTATAATTTCCTTCAATGGTTGGAACGACTTCAGGTATTCCTTAAAATAATAAATATTCAATAATATTTGATAAAATATAACAATTTAAATTTTTGTAAACAAATTATATAAAGAAATTGGGTGAGACTTCCGGAGGTGAATCGGGGCAGGCGTGTTGTGTGTGAGGTGCGGTTGAGAGCCGGTTTTTGAGTAAAAAAAGGTGGAAGTTGGAGATAGGATAAGTGCGTGTCGAAAGAGCTGGTGTATTGCAATGGTTTGAAATATTAGAACTGGATGGGGGAGGGGAGATAACGTAGAAAGTGTGTAATTTTTTGGACAGTTGAGGTTAGGTTGAACATGAAGGAGGCGGGAACGAAGGATTGTGAAACGGATATGACGTCCAGTGATATGGTGGCTAGTGATAGGGAGAAACAAGAAATGGCGCAATAAGTTGAGGTCGATAAAAAAGGAAGAGGTAGACCGCGAAAAGTGACAGATGAGGAGGGAAGTTCAAAATGTAAAGAGAATAATAAGGTAAGAACAATGGAAAATTACTGGTTTAAAAACCAGAATAGCGAGAGGAAGAAAGAATTATGCAACTTCAATACAGATGCTCAAGAGGGAGGCCAGGTGGGAAGGGTATGGATAATAATGAAAAAGAAGAATTTTTAGCAAAAGGGGAATTGACGGGGACTCCAATAAAAAAGAGAATATCAAACGAGGAGGGGGTATACAAAGTGTAAAACCAGGGGATGTTATTGGTTCATTATTGAAGTAGAAAGACGGTTGGGAAGAAAAGAGGAAGAAAAATGTGATAGAAGAATGGCAGAATTAGAAGAAATGTTGAGGAAAGAGTATACTTGTAGACATGATAGATGTGAAGAATGCTAAAAGAAAAGGAAGGGGGGGGGCAGAAATGGAAGCGGAAGTAGAACAGCTAAAAAGAGAAGCTGAAAGAGGAAGAATGGAGAATAGTAAATTAAATAAATTATTAGAACAGTGGCAGGAAGTGGGGGGACAGTGCGGCGAGATGGGGAGGTTCCCGTCGGCGGAGGCAATGACTCTAGCACATGGTGCCGTTTCGGTGGCAGGAGGGTTGGTGGATGCTGATGCGGGCGAGGGTGACGGGGGGACGAGTTTGGCAAATCCACCACCTAAAAGGCTGAGTAGAGAGGAATGGGATGAAGAGGTACAGTTAAGAAGGGCGAGGAAAAAGACTGTCATAATTAAAAGGTTGACACTCGTAACAAGAGAAAAGAAAGAAGAATTGGAAGGATGGACGTGGAACATATTGCAAATAAAAGCTAGGGTGAACAAACTGGAAAGAATTGAGGGACGACTGAAAGTTGAATTTGAGGAGGAGAAATCTAAATTAAAGTTAATGAAAGAAAAATAAGCTTGAGAGACTTAGGCTGGGGAGTATGGATTTTGGACGATCTAACAGAGAGACAAAAAGAGGTACAAACATGGCTAAAAAAAGAAGCGGAAGCATGGAGGTTTAAAGGGAAGAGGGCCAGAACGGGGTATCAGAGACTCTTGGTAGATGATGTATGTCTACCAGGTGTATACATATGAAACCGGTATTGCCATTTAGCGGCCAGTAGGCACACTTGTAGGCACTGTCGGAACTTACCATTTGTGCCAATTGGCGTATTGT
>NC_046665.1:51180378-51187795 GCF_010883055.1 Belonocnema kinseyi
ACAGGCGTCATTTGAAGGATCAAGCTCGACGAAAATGGTTCACATTAGTGAATACTAATGCCATCTCTTAGAATTTTCAGGTATTTATCAGACTGCCTAGTACTAAAGGTAGAGCAAGTGGAGGGCACCTGATTGGAGTTCAGAAAAGGCTAGATGCTAGCTGGAATCAGACAGAATGGGAGTACGGATTACAGTTACAAATAAAAAAGAAGGACAGTGAGGATAATTACATGTTGATCATGGGCTATAATAATAAGCCTAATAATATAAAATTATTTTTGAAAAAGCTAGATCAAAGATTGGATAGCTTAGAAGGACATACAGCAAGAACTGGCGGGGGATCTGAAGGCAAAAATAGGAACAGGCCAGGGAGTGGCGGAGTGCGGCTTGGACGAAGAAATGGATTTATGTCTAAGAAATTCAGAAGATAAAGAAATACGGCCTGAGGGTAAACTTTTACTAAATTGGTGTGAGGCAAGAGCGATGTTAATTATGAACGGTAGAACGGAAGAAGATAGGGAAGGAAAGGTAACGTGTATTGGGCATGGGAAAGGACTAGGTAATATATCGAGTGAAATGGAGCAAAACAGAAAGAAAATCAGAAAGGGAAAGAAAGAAAGTAAGAAGACTAAAGTGGATAGAGGAAAAAGAGGAAGAATTCCGTATAGAATGGCTTGAATGTTGGAAGGAAAGTGTTACAGGAGAGAATTTAGATCCTGAGATAAGATGGAAGAACATAGTAGAGACAATTGAAGAAGCAGCAAGTTGGACTGGTATGACAACTAAGGGAGGAGGAAAAAATGGGCGGGAGGAAACGTGGGATAACGGCGAATACAAATTGAAAAGAAGAGAAACATTTAAGTTGCTACACAGATTTAGAGGAAACAGGGATTGGAATAACAAGCAAGCGTACATGAGCAGTAGAAAGGAACTAGCAAACTGACAGAAAGATTGATCAAGGATTGGTTGGATAAAAAGCAGAAGCAGGTACCAGAGAGTAGAAATATTACAGAATGGTGGAAGGCCATGAGTTGGTATAGAAAGAAAAGGAGTATGGTGGGTAACACAATTAAGAAAAAGTATGGCTAGAACATTTTATGTCATTACTGGAGGGAGTAGAGGAATTTATAGAAGAGGCTGATGAGAAGAAGGGAAAGAAAAGAGTTGACGATTTGAGGTTTGAGGATTATAGGAAGAAGAAAGAGTTGAATGATAATAAAGAGAAAGAGAGCGAAGAAAAAGATGAGAGAAGTGAAGAAATATTAGAAGAGGATGATTTAAACAAATCGCCAGAGCAAGAGTAAATACTTGCAAGGATAAGGAAGTTAAAAAAAGGTAAGGCTGCAGGAGAGGATGGGATTGCAGCAGAATTTTTATGGGCATGCCTAAAGAAGGAATGGAAGAACTTATACAATTGATCAAGGACATATGGCAGAAGAAGTGATTAATAAGACGATGGCGTACGGCATCAATCTATACTATTCACAAAAAAAGGGGATGAGAATTTGACAGGTAACTACAGAGGAATTTCATTGCTGGATATAGGCTATAAAATATTGGCGTCGATAATGGCAGGAAGGATGAGCGAAAAGTTGGAGAGAGAAAACAAATTAACGGAAACTCAAGCAGGGTTTGGAAAAGGAAGAAGTACCATAGAGCAGATCTTTGTCTTGAATACGATAATAGGAAACAGACTGAGAAGAAAGAGAAGCAAGTTGTATGCAGTATTTGTTGATTTTAAAAAGGCGTTTGATATGGTGGATAGGAAAAGGCTGTGGACGAAAATAGTAGTAGTAGGAGAGGAAAAGACTGAAAAATTCACAACAAAAAGGGTATGAGGCAGGGGTGTCCGCTCAGCCCCATCCTATTCAACATCTATATTAACGACTTAGAAACAGGACTAAGAAGAAAAGGAGATAGAGGCACGGTACTGAGTCCAGGTTCAAATGTAAAAATCTATGCATTGATCTATGCAGATGATGCGGTGATAGTAGCGGAAAGTAAGGAGGACCTAGATAAAATGATTGAGGATGTAGAAAGATGGACGGAGAAGAATTTGATGGAGGTAAATGTGGAGAAAACAAAGATTATGGTTTTTAGGAATGGGGGAAGAATGAAAGAGGAAAGCTGGAAATATAAAACAGGGAGTTAGAAGTAGTAAGGGAGTTTAATTATCTTGGATTTTGGTTCACAATTGCAAATCAATATAATACACACGTTAGGAACACATCAGGAAAAACGCAGCGATTAATTAATTTTAAAGAGAAAACTTTTTTATGGACTCGAAGGTGGAAACGGCGGCATTGTATGGGGTAGACATTTGGGGATGGAAAAGAAAAGAAGCGATAGAGAAGGTCCAGAGCAGATATGTGAAATCGAGCATGGGACTAGGAAAGAACACACCTAATTACATATGATAGATGGAAGCAGGGAGAAGGAGTGTGGAAATAGAAGCAAGAAGAAGGGCTGAGGCTTTTATAATAAAGGTATTCTCTATGGAGGAGGATAGATGGGCAAGAAAGTGTATAAAGGAGGAAATAAGGAATATTAGTAATGGCAATCCAACCAGCTGGGGGAGGTCGTGGGAGGAAGCAATGAAAAATATGAGAGACGGTCAAATAATTGAAATGATAGGAGAAGGAAAACAAATAGAAAAAATTGTGGCAAGATTAGTTAAGCTGGAAATGATAGCAGAAGCTCAAGACATACAGAAAGATTGAGAAAAAATAGAACAATCCAGCTTCTGCAGCTATTATAAAGAGATTGAGAAGAATACAGAGATGGAGTCATACTGGCGAAAAGAAAAACTAAAGGGGAGACCGAAGGAAGTGTTGACTCGATGGAGATGTGGAAATGCGGTAAAGGAAGGAAAGAATTGCTTCAAAGACAACAATTGCAGGGCTTGCAAGGTCAATGAGGAAACAGTACAACATGTAATCAAGTGTGAAGAAGTAATAAAAAAATGGAGAGAAAAGAATAGACAGAAGGACTGGAGGAAGGAGTTACTGGCAGATTTACTGAAGGAAGTGGACAAAGACTTGTGTTTAAATCTGGGCAAGATAGAGGAAATATTGAATGTTAAAAATTAGTGATGCAATCTAAATGTGATTTAACTTAAGTCATTATGTAAATAGTTGTAATTAAAATATTTTGTAAGTGTTCATATTGTTAATGAAGGAGAAAAGGCGAGTGAAGATGTAAAACTGAAATGTAGCACCAAAGAAAGAATAAATTGAATTGAATATATAAACAAATTTAAAATGTTAGCCCTTTCGCATCGAATTTTTTTTGCGCTGGAAATGTTTTAAGCTATTGGACGAATGACTGCTAGTCACAAAAATATTATAAAAGTTAACAATAACCACTGTTATTAACAATTCTTGTGGCAAAATATTTAAACTCAAGGTTTTATCAAATTTAAATTTTCTTTGATGGGCCAGTCGGTGGGTTATTGTCAAAAGATTTTGTATTGAGTGAATCTTAGCATGCAGTCTTATGATTCATTTCCAATTTATTACGATTGAAAACCCGACTTTTTCCAAGTGAACTGCTAACACTGGGAAATTTTTTATGTAAATTGTTTATAAACATGTAAGTTTTTATATTCCACCAAATATGATCAAAGATACATTTTTTAGGAATATCCGTAGCCATTGTGGCGATTAAAGAAAAAAAAATTTTTGATGAAACCTTACATTTGAATATTTTGTCACGAAAATTATTTATAACAATGGTAATTGTTAACTTCTCAAATTTTTTTGTGACTAGCAGTTATTCGTCTAACAGCTTAAAACATTTCCAGTGTTGATTTTGTTATCAAATTTGTTTGCAACAAATAAATG
The DNA here is from genome assembly GCF_010883055.1 of Belonocnema kinseyi. NCBI lineage: Eukaryota > Metazoa > Arthropoda > Insecta > Hymenoptera > Cynipidae > Belonocnema > Belonocnema kinseyi. The sequence continues at coordinate 51,184,221 of NC_046665.1, forward strand.
GAATGATAAACAAATTACTATTTGTATTTTATGAGTCCCTAAAAATTAATTTAAGACAATATAACGTTTTCCTGATCAGTTATTAAAGCGTAAAAAATTGTTATGGACAAAATTTCAGTTTTTCCATACTTTGAGTAGAAATATTATTAACAAAAAATTAGAGAAGACAAAAGTTCGGAGGATCAATCTGAACGAAAAATGGGAATTTTCTCCTACTGTGCGTCATGAGTACGGTATGTTTGTTTATAGAGTTTAATAGTTTTTAGTCTGCTCATTTTAAAAATGAGGTTTGCAATAATATAATTAACTATTTAATTCAAAATCTCTTTTAAATTGAAAATTGTTAAGAAAATTATTAGGGGTTGAATGCAGCGAGAAAAAAGCTTTTAAGATTAAGCAACAAATAAATTACTGCACTATACGAGTATAAATGTATATATGATGTTCGGCTCAGTTTGAATAAAATATACATTATGTTAAATAATATTAAGTCCATTTTCTCATTTATTAGTTTTTTCATTGACATTTTACCAAATTATTCCCTCAAACATTTTAATTACAATTACTTTTACTTTCAAAAAATATTTTCTCCGAAACTTGAAATTGTTAAGATTTCAAAAGTACAAAGATTCTTTACTGTGCAACTTAAGATGTAGCACATGTTTTAAATATTTTTGTCATTGAAGTCTTTAATATTATTAATTTTTTCATGAGCTAAATTAATAATTTTAAAAACAAATCATTTTATTTAACTTTAACAAATAATAAAATGAATAATATGAGCAAAATAAATCACAAAAATATAAGGTTCAAACTGCTTTCAAAATGTATCTCAAAATTAAATTTTATTCATATTAAACTACATATTTTCATGACTTTTTCTTTTTTTAAATAATTAGCAATAGTTACTCTTATTTTTTTATATATTTTTTTATGTTTATTTGCAAACAGCATCAAGTTTTTAATTATATTTGCTTTTTCTTAATGCAATTCAATGAAAAAGACAGACCTACTTTTTGTGGCGCCATCTGTTGGATTAGTTTAACCGACAATTCCCCTTCGGATCGTAAGAGAACAGAAAAGTGGGGGCGATGCTTATTAAAGATATAACAAGTGTAATTTTGAAAGTGTAATTGGCTCTCATCGCTTTGTGCACGGAACTACAATTATCCCCAAGTGTAGTTTAATATACTAGGCCTTGGGTCTGCGGTATGTATCTTACGGTTACTGACCGGTGCCCGCCATTTTTAAAGTGTGAGCCACGTGCTCGACCTTTCGCGTGGTGTTTGCCCCGTTTTGTCCCTTTAACTGACATAACTTTTTTTTAACATTGCTGAAACATGGCCTCCAGCAATGAAAAACAGGCAGAAAGGGGGAAAGGGCCTGTAGAGTCAACAAATCCCACGTTCGAAAATCTTACCGAAGATGTTAAAAAGAACGCGAACTCTCTAATGTTCCTTAAGAACAAGGATGATAATGATTTTCACCCCGTAGAGTCTAAGAAGCGTAAAAGACAGAAGCAGAAAAAACAGCGAATCGGTGACAGCAACACAATTTCAAATGCACATTCTGAGAAATCCGAAAATTGCGTCGAGTCCGATAATCTAGCGGCCAATCTCTCATTCCCAGACCCGGACGATAACGTGGAATTTATGGATCTATCGAATGACAAGTCACAAACTGAGATCATCCCAGAGACGCAAATTTCTCTCCCACCCTCGGGGAAATCGTAAGTGGAACTAAGCCAGCCTGATAATCGCGGTCAGAGCAAGACATATACCAAGACGTATAGCAAGACAATACCCAAAACCGATCAAATCCACGACCCCACGCCCAACATGCTCGTTCTCTTAGCTATAGTGATTTCGAAAAGGGAGAATGCCCTATTATATTCCAACGTAACCCTAACTCTGATCAGGATAAAAAAGATCTTGCTGCAGACACGTGTGGTCGTCAGCTTCAGAAACACTTTTTAAGCCTAATCAACGATGTCCGTAGCAGCGGCTTCGGCAAATTGAGAGTTGTGGCAAAAACTCCACAAGCAGCAAATGTGCTCTTGGAAGAAATCCCCAAGAAAGTAGAAGGGCTTATTACCCTTGTCCCATCTAGCTTTGTGATGTGCCAGGGTGTAGTCCGTGGCGTATCTCATGAAATTTCCGATACAAAAATAATTGGGAATCTTGAGGTGCTTGGCCCTCTGAGAGGCAAGGCCAAGATCATTGGAGCGCTTCGGCTTAACCGAAAAACCATAGATCCAGCCACACAGGAAACTAAAATAACCCCTTCCAAATCGATTTTGATTACTTTCCAGGGCACGGCCCTCCCAGAAAGGGCCTCAATTTACATGGCCTCTTTCCGGTTAACCTCTACAACTCGGAACCTAAAATGTGCGTCAAATGTCTTAGATTTGGACACATTAGTATACACTGCCGATTTAGTGCGCGATGCAGGCGTTGCGGATCCGCGGAGGTTCACACTGAAATTAGGCCATGTCCTAACGCGAATGGCACCTCAAAGTGCTCAAACTCTGGCGGGGATCAATCGCCATCTTACAAAAAATGCCCAGAATTTGTATTTCAGAGAGAGTTACGAGTTTTTGCTACCAAGTACAAACTACCGTTTAAAGAAGCCAAATCAATCCTCAGATCTGGTAAGGAAGCTGATTACGCTTCCTCAACCCCTGCACAAGCTAACTCTTTTTCAGTATTTAGCTTCTCAATGTTCCCAGAACTTAATGACGCCCCCACCCACTCCTTTTCAGGCCCCCGTTTACAGCCTCAACAACCATATTACTCACAAATTCTGGCAACCCCTAAGAGTCCACAGATACAGAAACCCCGTACACAACCTAGATGGAAACTTGCAGAAGTTCATCCAAAACCCATGCAGGCCCCCACGAGTGAGTATTCTCATCAATCTTCGCGAAGAGGATCCAACGCCAACTCATCGTACTCACACCTGCACAACAATGGTAGAATCCCCAGCCTTCTTCCAAACGGTTTTGCTCTTCACAAACAAAATATTACAAATACATGTCCTATGAGCTCCTCATCCCCCACTCCCCTCCATTTCTCCATTCCCCTCCCTATCCCCTCCTCCATATTCTGCCTCCAACCCCTTCAATTCTCCCACTCCTACTGACCCCGCCCATACCACGGAGTTAAACTTGGTGGAACTTTTAGTCTCGGATCACCTCTAAACAGAGGAAAGTCAAAATATTCTAAATAAAGTGTTGTATTATGTGAACCTTCTTACTAAATCCTTACTCGCTATTGATGGCTTCTTGATGAGGTGAAAACAACTGTCCTTGCAATTTATAATGAAATTTACCTATCTGGCTTCTTCCCAGACTCTTGGAATAACTTTTTAATTTGTTTTGTCCCTAAATCATCACCAGGAAAATTCCGTCCAATTGCTGTAACTTCATGTTTGCTTAAATTGATGAAAAGGTTCATCTGCAATAGACCCTCGTGGTACGTGGAGCATAATCATATACTTTCCCCTACTCAATTTGGTTTTAGAAAGAGAAGATCCTGTGCTGATAACCTCGCTATTTTATCATCCGAGATTTTTTC
>NC_046665.1:51187895-51195428 GCF_010883055.1 Belonocnema kinseyi
CAGTACAGTCGGACTCGCTCAGGGTTGTATTCTAAGTCCAATTAACTATTCAATTTATACCAGAAAAATACACCGTCTAATCCCGGGAAATTGCATTATCATAAAGTTCGCTAATGATATCGCCATTCTTTGTCGTTCTGCTGACCCAACGGTATGCATCAAATCCCTTCAGAAATGTCTAAACGACCTTGGTATTTTTTGACAAAGAAATCTGGAGCTCTGCCCAGAAAAAACCAAACTGGTCTTTTTCAACCGACAATACCTAGATAGATACATCTGACCCATCATATACCTTATCATTAAACAACATTATTATTTCCCCCTCGATTCACGTCAGGTTTCTCGGAATTATTCTAGACATTAGTTTATCATTCAAATGTCATTTCCTTTATTTATGCGATAAGATGAGAAAAATCCTTAACATCTTTAAAGTATTGAGAGGTACATGGTGGGGTGCAGACCCAAACATACTTAGGATACTTTATGTCTCTCTCATAAGAAGCAGTCTGGAATATGGATCTCATGTTTTTAACTTCGCGTCTCACAAATATTTTGATCAAATAGAAAAAATTCGCAACCAAACATTAAGACTAGCTATTGGCTACAGAGGCAGCACTCCCGTTAACGTTATGTTGGCAGAATGCTGCGAGCCACCTTTTAAGAAACGATTCTCCTTCTTGAATAAAAAATATATTATTAAAACCTTTGCAGACCTGAACCACTCGCTTCCAGATATGTTACTCTCTCTTTCGGATCAGGTTATTAGAAAAAAGAAAGTTCATATCTTCAATTAATTCGTCCTTCTGAATACTTTTGAAAAAGTAAAAAATTTAAAACATCAGATTCGTAGATCAGAAATTCATCCTATGTATAAATTTCCCTATGAAGACATGCTCTTTGCCCCTAATATCAATATAGGAATAGGCCAACTTGTTCAGAATAGCCCCTCTCCTACAAATCACTTCAAAGACCTTGTATATAGCCAGTTCCAGGACTATTTACACTTTTACACAGGCGGTTCAAAATCGATTACTGAGTCCTCAGCAGGTTGTGCCTTAGTGTGCCCGGAAGCAAAAGTCACGCGTGTATGGAAATTATATAACTTTGCTTGTATTTTTTTAAATGAAGCCATAGCAATATTATATACTCTTGATTACATAATCAGAGAGAAATAGAGTCACAATGCATTAGAAATATCAGTTGATAGAAACATGGCGCCCCCTGCTCGCCCGTATACCCGTGATGGCCATTTGATACATATCGGTTTTAAATCCACGAGCATTCCACGAGTGATTCCAGGACTCGGTCGGTGTGCAAAAAAACTGCACCACCGACAATGACCGACATGAGGTAAATGAAAGTGGCCCTCAACCCTTAACATGTGTGCGTCGCGTGGCCATCGTAGGCATATCCCACGCACACAACCTGATATCGGCTTTAAAGTTTAACTCAGGCAGATTTAGAACTGAGATTGTTGGTATTTTACTGTTCGATCCCGAAGCAAGCAATTTTTGACAGATACAATCTGACAGATAAATGGGTCAATTTTGTGTGTCTTTAACTGCCCAGTGTTTCACCTTAAAATCCGTTCGTAGATTTTGTATAATTGTGTTATAACTATTATCCATAGCTGGTTCAATTTAATGCCAGATTAAGCAAATCTGCAAATACCTCAAGAAATTGTAGGTTATGTTTCTATGTTTGCCTTTCAGCTCGACTCTCCTCATCATTGTTTTCAGGTTCTTTTTTTCAGAATTATTACACCAGGTGCGATCGAAAAGTCGTTGGATTATCAACATCAACCCCTAAATATTTGACTTAAAAAAAAGTCAACCACAGATTGTAAGTCACAACAAATTAAAGAAATGTACAACTTCAAGTCGGGTGGTCACTGGCTGGGAAAACCGGGAACTATAGCCCAGATTTTTGTACACCAAGATGTACCCTAAAGTTTAGAGGAAAACCCGGAATTTTCCAGATTAATTTTTTACTTTTGTTGATGATTTTATCTAAATTATCCTAAAAAGTCATCTTTTTTTGGCTAGCAAAATCAACTATATTGATGATCATTCGTCTATTTCAAACAGCTAGTTCGATCTTTTAGATCTTTTAGTTTTTAAATTAGAAACAGTTAAATTCATTCAAAAAATACGAATTTTCAACGAAATACTTAAATTCTCAACTAAGAAAAAGTAATTTGAGAAACAAACAGTTGAATATTCAGATAAAAAAATTAATTAAAAAAAAATAAGATTTTTCAAAAAAAGAAATTAATTTTGAAATAATTGTAAGATTACGAATCTTTTACCAATAAAATGAATTTTAAAGAAAGTAGTTCAATTTTCAACCAATAAGTTGAATTTTCAACAAAATACTTCAATTCTCAACTAAAACAAATTACTTTTCAACCAATCAGTTTTACACAATTTAACACATTTAAAAAATTGAGTTTTAACTCAGAATATAAATTTTCAACAAAAGAGATGAATTATGAAGAAAATAGTTTAACTTTCCACCAAAGAGTGGAATTTTCAATCAAAGAATATGAATTTTTTACAAAAAAACGCAATAGTTGATATTTCAGCCAAAGAAGTTTTTAAATTATAATTTAATAAAGAATTAATTTTGAACCAAAATAAGAATTTTTAATAAAATAGTTCAATTTTTAACAAACGATTAATTTTCAACTAAGATTATGAATCTTCAACCGGAAAAATGAATTTTGAAGAAAGTAGTTCAACTTTTAAGCAATAAGTTGAAGTTACAATCTAAGAAGATGAATTTAAAGAAATGTAATATTTGATATTACAAACAAACAAAATTTTGTTTTAAATTAGAAACAGTTAAATCCATTTAAAAAATATGAATTTTCAATGAAATATTGAAATTCTCAACTAAGAAAAATTAATTTTAAAACAAACAATTGAATATTCGGTTAAAAAACTAATTAAAAAAAATTTTTTTTCTCAAATAAATAAATTTTTCACTAAAAGTGAGATTATAAATCTTTAACCCACAAACTGAATTTTAAAGAAAGTAGTTCAACTTTCAACAGAGTTGAATTTTCAACCTAAAAGGTTGAATTTTCAATGAAATACTTAAATTCTCAACTAAAACAAATTATTTTTCAACGAAACAATTCGATTTTTAACCAAATAATTAAATTTTCCGTTGAAAAATTGAGTTTTAACCCAGAAGATTAATTTTCAACAAAGATTATGAATCTTTAATAAATAATAAATAATGAAGAAACAGTTAAATTTATATGAAGTATACGAATTGTCAACAAAATACTAGAACCCTTAACTAAAAAAAAATTAATTTTCAACTTAAGAGTTTAATTTTCTGCCAAATAGTTAAATTTCCAGTTTAAAAAATTAATTTTAACCAAAAAAAAATTTCCACAAAGAAGTATCGTTTTCAACCAAAAAGATCTATTTTCAACTAAAATTATGAATCTTTAACAAACAAAAATATATGAATTTTAAAGAAAGTAGTTCAATTTTTAACCAAATATTTAATTTTAAATCAAAAACAGTTGCATTTTCAACCAAATAGTTAAATTATCAATCAAAAAATAAACGTTAAACAAAAAAAAAAAAATTGTTAACAAAGTAGTTTTATTTTAAGCAAACGAGATGAATTTTCAGCTGAGATTATAAAACTTTAACCAAAACAATTAACTTTAAAGAAAATAGTTCACTTTTCAACCAATAAGTTGAAGTTTTAATTCAAATGAATTAATTTTTAACAAATAATTTAATAATTAATATTTCAACCAAAAAATATTTAATTTTAAATCAGAAACAGTTGAATTTATCAAAAAAATTGAAATTTTCAATGAAATATTTAAATCCTCAGCTAAAAAAAAACTAATTTTCCGCCAAATATAGATGCATTTTTATCAAAAAAAGAACATGATTTTCTACCAAAATAATTAAAATTTTAATTTAAACAGATACATTTATAAACAAAAATTGAATAGTTAAATTTACAATTAAAAAATATATAACCTAGAAAAAAAACGATTTATCAAAAAAATATTTGAATTTTTAAGCCACGAAATACCAGAAATAATAATAATAATAGCTAAAAAATACCAAAAAGGACTTATTCTCAACAAAACTGTTATATTTTTAATCAAATTAATGAACATTTAACAAAGCAGTTTAACTTTCAACAAAAATAGTTGCATTTTGAAACTTTAAACAAAACAATTAATTGTAAAGAAAGTAGTTCATTTTTCAAGCAGTAAGTTGAAGTTTTAACCCAAAAGAATTAATTTTTAACAAATAATTTAATAATTAATATTTCAACCAAAAAATATTTAATTTTAAATCAGAAACAGTTGAATTTATATTTAAAAAAATTGAAATTTCCAATCAACTATTTGAATCCTCAACTAAAAAAAACTAATTTTCCGCCAAACAGTTGCATTTTTATCTAAAAAAACAACGTGATTTTCTAACAAAAAATACATCTTCTCAATAAATCTCATGCATTTTTCAATTAAAAAGTTAAATTTTCAGCCCAGAGGATTAATTTTCTACCAAAAAGTCAAATTTTTAACAAAATACATGCATTTTCAACCAAATAATTAAAACTTTAATTAAAAAATATACATTTATAAACAAAAGTTAAATAGTTAAATTTACAATTTAAAAAATAATAACGTAGAAAAAACGATTTATCAGCAAAATAGTTGAATTTTTAAGACATAGAATGAATTTTTAACTGAAATTACGAATCTTGAACTAAAAAATGACTGCATTTTTCAGGCGAAAATACAAATTTTCAAACCCGAAATTATGAATTTTCAACATAAAAGGTAATTTGAAACCGAAACAGATTAGTTTTTAATCATAAAGATGAAGTTTTAATCAGTTTTAAACAAGAAAGATGAAATTTCTAAAAAAAAATGAATTTTTAAGTCAAAAAACGAATTTTCAAGAAAACAATTGAATTTTCAACAAAAAAGGATGACTTTGTGTACTTAATGTATGCGGCAGACGTAGCAGCTAAATCATCAGCTAAAGATGCCACTCTCCTTAATATACCCCTCCCTTTTTCCGACTATTTCTCCTCCGCTCGGAAATCTCTTGATGAAATTTGTAACAACTATTATTTAGAAATAGGTAAAGACAAAGGTGTCTTATACACCCAGCGTTTTTATAAATATAGAAATAGGCCTTGGCTCTCTTTATTTAACGGCCCAAGAGAATGGATAGTATCGCTATGTCGCATGAGGAGTAACCATTATTCTCTAAATGCTAGCCTTGCCCGAAAAAATATTATAACTACTAGAGATTGTCCCCGCAACCCTGAAATAGATGAAGACTTAGATCATGTTCTTTGGGCCTGTCCCAGATTTGAAGTACATAGAACAGACTTATTAAGAGCTCTTTCAAAACTTCTCAAGTGCCCTCCTTCATTTTGCTCATATCAAATCTTAGTAAACCCTTCATTTAAAATCGCGTGCCATATAATGAAATTTACAAAAAAAAGCAAATCTGAAATCTTAATTACAATCTAAACTCGCTGGGTTGCCCCGTGCGGGGGATCTCGTTGAGAAACGGATCCTCTAGCGCGGAGCAATCTGCCGGGTGTACATTCGAATTCTGCCGCCTTAGCTACGTGATAGTCGGGAAACCGAGGTGACTGCACTATCTCTCCTAAGATGGCGCGGCTGGGCTCTGCCCGACGTTGTTTGCTTCAGATTCAGGGGAATTCACTCCCCTTCAACTTGGTCATGGCCGGATATACAAAGCTTTTATAAAGCAGGTATAGCGCCAACGAGAAACACGAAGAAGAATATTAAAAATGAATATCTGAAGATTATAAGAATTTAACATCTCGAGATTATGTTTGGTAATATCTTCATATATTAGGAAAATATGAAAATATAATATTACGTTATTTTATATTTGTATGAATATTAAATATTTATTCAAACAAAGTTCTGAACTGCAAATCTTGTATAAAAGAAAATATTTATACCTGCCATACAAAACCTCAACTAACCTTTCCATTAAATTACGTTTTTTCCTTTTAATGGTGGTTTTCTACATTTAGGACATCGTTTTAGCTGCTCAATACTGTGCTCTTATACTGATTCGTGCACTAATTTTGCACCTAGAACATCATCTTCCGTGAGTTTCACCGAATTTTTAAGCATTTTTTAGAAGATGACAGATGCCAACAGATGCAAATAATGGCCTTGGTTGCCACACTCTTTGCACGTTTTTCACCGTATTTTTTAAAAATAGACTTTAAAATGTTCTACCTTAAAAATCTCTGTTATTTACAAATTAATTTTTTGTTGTTTTTATTAACAATATTTTCCATACATTTCGATACAAAACTGTTCGAAAAATACGGAAATGACGTAAAATTTCGGCACGTGCGCACTGCCGAAGTCTAGAATAAAAAGCTATATTAGAACGAGCCACGGCCATACAACGGAATTTTCAAGAGTTTCACCACTCGGTTTTTGATTATACGCCATATTACAAAACATTAATAAAGATTTCAAAGTGTTTCAAAGATTTTAAAATATTTAAAAGATTTTTTAACATTTTATAAAGGCGCGTTTATCAGATTTTGAATATTTCATAACAATTTCACAAAGATTTTTAAACTTTTAAAAGATTTAAAGGGTTTCAAGATTTTGAATAGGTTACAGTTCACCAGATTTCAAAGATTTTAAAACATTTGGAAAAAATTAAAAGGTTTCAAAACATTTTAGAAGATTTTTGTTTAGCAATTATAGATTTCAAATAATTCAATGATTTCAACGAAAAAAAAAGATTTAAGATAAAGGGGGAGGGTCGGTAAGGCCGGTTTTTGGCCTAATTAATTTTTGGACCAAAAAATCTGAAAAAATCATGGTAGTATCTTATAAGTATCCCGAGTCGATTGCATGCTAAACGGACTACCCTCCACCCCCCAGCCACCCACATCCCCCTACAAATATAGGAAACACCACTACCCACCAACTGTATTTTCGAGAGATTTGACACTCTTAAACATGTATTCTGAGGTTAGCTCGGGTTTACTATGGTTTTCGAGGTCGCCGAATACAAATCTGGCGTCCTTTGACTTTTATCGCGTCAGGTTCAAGGTCATTGGAAGGTCAAATCGAGAGAAAACGGTAAAAAAATTCAAAAAAAGTACGTTATAGGTTTTTGGAGTCGCTAATTACGAATCTGGCATCCGTTGAACTCTATCGCTTCAGGTTCCAGGTCATTTGAAGGTCATTTGAAGGTCAAATCGAGAAAAACAGTAAAAAAATAAAAAAAATATATGTTATAGGTTTTTGGGGTCGCTGATTATGAACCTGGTGCCCGCTGACATTTATCGCGTCAGGTTCAAGGTCATTTTTTTAAAGCGTTTTCTCTCGATTTGACCTTCCCATGACCTTGAACCTGGCGTGATAAAGGTCAGCGGACACCAGGTTCGTAATCAGCGACCCCAAAAACCTATAACATATTTTTTTTTAATTTTTTTACCGGTTTTTCTCGATTTGACCTTCAA
>NC_046665.1:51195528-51199800 GCF_010883055.1 Belonocnema kinseyi
GGTTGAAAATTCAACCCCCCCTCACTTGGGGAGGGTTGGTAATCCTGGTCTATAAGTTTGTGGATTAACTACTGTTGGGTAGGCGAACATATTCTCAGAATTCAGAAACAATCGAAAAACATGACTTTTTGAGTTGGGGCAGTTGAGGAATAATGCCCCATAGGTTATGTTACATAGTAATTACAAATAATAAAAGTGTGTAATTAATAATAAAGTGAGACAGGTGAACTGAGAAGTAAACGTCAATTATTTTCTGTGCCAATAACATTATGGAATGTCTGCTGAGTGACAAATACTATAAAATAGTAATAATATTCTGCCTAGTGGGCGAAGGGCTTGGTGTGTTTCAATAAACATTGTTAAAAAATCTTTATCTCTGGACCTTATCACAAGACTGGGGATTAATCAGCCTAAAATTAATAATCTGAGTCATTTCGATGGTATAGGCGTGTCAAAAAGATATTTCTAAGCAATTTAACTTGCCCGGAGTGTAATTAATAAAATTTTTAGGGATTATTTTTATTTTAGAAAATGGTTTCTCTTATCCTCATCTCAAAATTTAATTTGATCAACCATTAAATTAAATTAGAGACTCGCTGAGGATAGGAGTATATCAGTACTAAATCTACAAGAGAAATTTTAGGCAGGAATTTTTATTCTAGTTTTTTTTTTAATTATTTTTTTTCGAAATTGCTATATCTGCATCTGATTTCCAAACTGGCATTTGATCAGCCCCTAAAATCAATTTTGAAGTAATTTTGATGGTATCGCGAGCTAAAAAAATCTCGAAGTAATTTAACAAGTCCGAATTTTAATTATTAAAGTTTTTAGGAATTTATTTTATTTTCGAAAATGTTTCCTCTGGATCTCATCTCAAAATTCAGTTTAATCAACCACTGAAATGAATTAAAGACTCGCTGAGGATAGGAGTCTATCAGTACTAAATCTATAAGAGAAATTTTAAGCAGGAATTTTCATTCCAATTTTTTAAAAACTTATTTTATTTTCGAAATTGATATATCTGTATCTGATTTCAAAACTGGCATTTGATCAGCCCCTAAAATCAATTTTAAGACATTTTGATGGTATCGCTGTATCAAACAAAAATATCGAAGCAATTTAACAAGTCCAAATTTTAATTAATCAACTTTTTAGGGATTATTTTTATTTTAGAAAATGTTTTCTCTGGACCTCATCCCAAAATTTGGGTTGATCAACCACTAAAATAAATAAATTGAAGACTCGTTGGTGATAGGATTGTAGTACTAAATCTAGAAGAGAAATTTTAGGCCGATATTTACATTCAAATTAAAAAAAAAAATTATTTCATTTTCGAACTAGCTATGTCTGGATCTAATTTCCAAATTCGCATTTGATCAGCGCCTAAAATCATTTTAAAATAATTTCGATGGTATCAGTGTATCAAAAAAAATTTCGAAGCAATTTCACAAGCTCAAATTTTAATTAATAAAGTTTTTAGGAATTTTTTTATTTTAGAAAATGTTTTCTCCAGGCCTCATCTAAAAATTTCGTTTGATCAACTATTGAAATAAATTAAGGAATCGCTCAGGATAGCAGTGTATCGGAAAGAAATTTAGAAGCGAAATTTTAGGTCGAAATTTTTATTCCAATTTTTTTAGAAATTATTCTAAAATTATCTATTTTATCAGGTCTAAAAATAAAATTCATACATTATTGGTAACTTCTCATAAAATAAAAATGTTTGAGTATAATTCAAAGCTACTTGAAATGTTATTTTAATGTATTTGTTTGAGGCCTCATTCAACTTTAAATTATGCTGTTAGAAATGAAGACACCAATTCTTTAAATTTTATTTCAGATTTTATCTTTTCAATTGGGGGTTATCTTAAATTTATTATCGATTGATCAAACGAAATTTTGAGATGATGTCCAGAGAAAACATTTTCTAAAGTAAAAATAATCCCTAAAAAGTTGATTAATTAAATTTTGGGCTTGTTCAATTGCTTCGAGATTTTTTTTTGATACATCGATACCATCAAAATGACTTAAAATTGATTTCAGGGACTGATCAAATGCTAGTTTTGAAATCAGATCCAGATATATCAATTTTGAAATAAAATAAGTTTTAAAAGAATTGGAATGAAAATTCCTGCTTAAAATTTCTCATCTAGATTTTGTACTCATACACTCCTATCCTCAGCGAGTCTTTAATTTAGTTCAGTGGCTAATAAAACCAAATTTTGAGATGAGGTCCAGAGAAAACATTTTCGAAAATAAAATAAATTCCTAAGAACTTTAATAATTAAAATTCGGAGTTGTTAAATTGCTTCGAGATTTTTTTTGTTCACCAATACCATCAAAATTACATAAAATTGATTTTAGGGGCTGATCAAATGCTAGTTTGGGAATCAGATACATATATAGCAAGTTCAAAAATAGAAGAATTTAACAAAAAAAAATTGAAATGAAAATATCGGCCTAAAATTTGTCTTCTAGATTTAATGCTGATACAATTTTATCACCAACGAGTCTTTAATTTATTTTAGTAGTTGATCAAACCAAATTTTGGGATCAGGTCCAAAGAAATCATTTTCGAAAAACGTCTTAAAATTGATTGTAGGGGCTGTTCAAATGCCAGTTTTGAAATCTGATGCAGATATAGCAATTTCGAAAATGAAATAATTTTTAAAAAATGGATTAAAAATTCCTGCTGATACACTCCTGTCCTCAGCGAGTCTCTAATTTAATTTAATGGTTGATCAAATCAAATTTTGAGATGAGGACGAGAGAAAACATTTTCTAAAATAAAAATAATCCCTAAAAATTTTATTAATTAAACTTCGGGCAAGTTAAATTGCTTAGAGATATCTTTTTGATACGCCTATACCATCGAAACGACTCAGATTATGAATTTTAGGCTGATCAATCCCCAGTCTTGTGATAAGGTCCAGAGATAAAGATTTTTCAACAATGTTTATTGAAACACACCAAGCCGAAATGCACTCATTCCATCTACATTTCCTGATGTGTATTTCTTCTAGGATCGATCTGTGAAAAAAACAATGGTAATCTATTATTAAATTCAGAAGTAATGTTAAACTTATGAAACTGATTATATGAAACTGATTATAAAGTAGTGATTGTTAAATTGACAATAAGTAATTATTATTTAAATTATTACTGCCGACACTGTCAGTGATAAACATACAAAACCACAAAACATTTCTTTGGAAAAGAATAATCAATCTAAAGTATAATAAACATGCCGGGCCGATCTGTCATTATTTCGAGGTTACGTTCAGATTCACGTGTTTGTCCTAATCGCTGTAAGTAAATTTAGGTAATGACAATTCAAAGTATACGCATGTAATATTTTATTTACTTTATTTAATACATATCTTATATATTCATAACATACCTTTTTTGCCGCACATATGCGTTAAACACAATTCACTCTTCGCCCACTGGAAGCGCAGAACATTATTACTATTTTATAATATTTGTCACTCAGCAGACATTCCATAAAGTTATTGGCAGAGAAAATAATTGACGTTTACTTCTTAGTTCACGTGTCTCACTTCATTATTAATTAAACACTTTTAATATTTGTAATTACTATGCAACATAACCTATATTGTTTTGACGCTTGTTTCTATTTGAAATTTCGAACTCAACCATGGAAACTATGATAAACTTGATTCGAAGATGCACGGACTTGACCGAATGGCCGATCCGAATGCAAATTTAAAGGCGCGAAATATGAAAATACCCCTCTACAATGGCTTCTTCCCTGCTGTTGTGCAATTTGGGTAGCATCAAGTTCGCCATGTATGTAAGCCCCAGCGTGTCCACCCTGTATAAACTCTAGCATACAATGCAACCCGTTTTGGATTTGTGTAATGCAAAAAAGTACTATGTAGGCGATTTTAATTCGGTTTCCAAATCTCCCGCACTCGAGATCTTGCGCTGATTGGTCAAAGGTTTCGAGGCTTAGAAGACGTGCGCAAAATATACGTATAACCAAATTCTGAAAAAAGGTTATGTTCCCCAGGAATCACCGCTCATTTCAAATAAATAATCAGTTATGAATTAAGAACAATGTAACACAATATTAGAATGTATTCACAACAATTCTCGGGACGTGGTTTCTTTGGGAAAGGGGGAGGGTCGGTAAGGCCCGTTTTTGAACTAATTTATTTTTGGACCAAAAAATCTGAAAAAATCATGGTAGTATCTTATAAGTATCCTGAGTCGATTGCACGCTAAACGGACTACCCTCCACCCCCCAGC
>NC_046665.1:51199900-51206694 GCF_010883055.1 Belonocnema kinseyi
TTGTGGATTAACTACTGTTGGGTAGGCGAACATATTCCCAGAATTTAGAGACAATCGAAAAACATGACTTTTTGAGTTGGGGCAGTTGAGGAATAAAGCCCCCTATATTGTTTTGACACTTGTATCCATTTGAAGTTTCGAACGCAACCATAGAAACTATCATGGACAATCGATATAAGGAGACCAATCTGTAATGCATGGACTTCTCCAAAAGCGGTCACTTTTCTGTTGCCAGAAGTACGCACATACGCATGTGTAAAATCATACTTACGTATAGTTCAAAACTTTCCGAACGTGGCATGCCCACAGCACTTAAAAAAAAAATGGCCGCCAACATTGTTTTGTTTTGACAGGTCGCTTGAAAAAATAAATAATTGATAATCGGACAGGATTTTTTGAAATGTTTGTGGAATAAAAAATTATTCACCGTGGAAGAGGTAGGTAGTATGTTTATGAAAATATCAAATCACTTTTACCAACACTATGCTTGCGACAGGTATTCGACGCGTTCGTAACAAAAAGAATAAACATACAACTTATACCACTCTGAAAGTCTTGTACAATACACTTGAAACCACACTTGTTGGAAACTTTCGCTTTTATACAGCGATTTTTAATTTTAACATTCTTTCCTTTATTCATAAACTATTAATTGTTTAATCATTATTTATTTACATTTGACTCGTGTTCACATCGGTAGCCATATTTTTTTTAAAGTGCGGTTGGCACGACACGCTCGGGAAGTTTTTAACTATACGTAAGTGTGATTTTGCACACGTGTGTGTGCGTACTTCTAGCAACAGAAAAGTATTCATTTTTAGTCCCACTAGTTTGGTCTCCTTATGGCTATTCTCTATGGAAACTATGATAAACTTGATCCGAAGATGCACGTACTCGACCGAACGGCCGATCTGAATGCAACTTTAAAGGCGCGAAATATGAAAATACCCCTCTACAATGGCTTCTTCCCTGCTGTTGTGCAATTCGGGTAGCATCAAGTTCGCCAAGATGTAAGCCCCAGCGTTTCCCCCCTGTACAATTATATTCCCTGTGACTACATAGTAAACGTCCTTACTGTATACTATAAGATCCATTTATTGGAAAAATGATATCTGACTTTGGAGAAAACCCCTATTGTATCATTTCTAATTAAAAACCTTTAAAATTGAAGTCTTATTTTGAATTGAAGAATCTGGAATCCAAATAATTAAAGATTAAAATTTCAAAAAAAGGACAAGTTAAAAACCTTAAAAATGAAATATTTTCAGATTAGAATTTTCTAAATTCGCAACAACTTTCTTCTGCAGATTCTCCTTTTAGTTATAAATTTTATTATTTAGTTGAAAAATTTGAAAATTTCTTAAAACTAACATCTATTTTGAATGCAAATTGTTTACAATTCTTATTTTGGTGTTAAAAAGTGAACTTTAATCTTATTTGGAAGAAAATTTAATTATTTCGTTTAAGGTTTTTTTGGTTTAATTCATCTGTTTTAGGAGAAATTTCATCTTTCTTGAATAAAAATGTAACTTTTCGGTTGAACATTCAACTCTTTTTTTTAAATTTTGTCTTTTTGATTTAAAAATTCACCTGCTTTAGCAGAAATTACACCTTTCTTGGATGAAACTATTTAATTAAAAATTCATCATTTTTGGGTGAAAAAATTCGTCTTGTTCGATTAAAAATTCAATTTTTTTCTTAGAATTTTTGTTTGCAAAAAATTTAATTTTTGATCATTCAGAGTCAACTGGAATCTTTTTTGGACGAAAACTCAACTTTTTTTATTATGAATAATTCTTCTGCTTCAAGAGACAATTAATCTTTATAGATAAAAATGCAACTATTTTGTAGAGAGTTCAACAATTTTGACGAGAAGAATGACATTTAACCAAAAAGTTAAATTTTCATTAACAAAATGAAATTTCTTCTATCGCTTTGTTAAGAAATCACTTGTTTTGTTAAAGATTTATATTTTAAGTTGAAATTTCATCTCTTTAGTTGAAAGTTTAATTATTTTGTTGAAAATTAATCTTTTTTAATTGAAAATTTAACTGTTTAGTGAAATATACATTTTTTGTTGTTTACAATTAATTTTTTAATAGAAAATGTAAATTTTCCGTTTTTTTAAGATTGATATTTTTTATTTGAAAATTCGCCCTTTTTGGAAAAAAAAATTTTTTTAGTTTGAAATTTTATTTTCGTTGGGTAAAAATGCATCAGTTTCGTGAAAAAATAAGTTTTTGCTGAAGTTATATTTTTTGTTTGAAAATTCAATTTTTGTGGAGCAAATTCGCTTTTTGGCTTGAAGGTTGAATATTTAAATATTATGTTAAAAATTCAATTATTTTGTTCAAAATTTCAGTATTTCGTCAAAAAGACATCTTTTATAGTAGAAAATACATTTTTTGTTTGAATTGACTTAATAAATTTGTATATAAAATACTATTTTATTCCGTTTATAAGACAATATTAAAATATTTGGAATTTTAATATTAATGATTTGAAACGAAAAATTAGGCGCTACGAGCGTTGCAAACTAACTAAATCCGAATTCACGCGGCCAAGTTTTCCGGGAGTGTGGTCTTCTTATACTACTTCGTGGTTAGTAATTTCCGTCGAAAATTGGTATTTTTTACAAAAATACAACCGTTTTATTGTCTATATATTGTAAAAAAATATTATATATTTATTATGAAGTTAAGATATCAATGTTCACTAATTGTCACGAATAATGTTCTTGATTTTCTTTTCGAATAATTTTGGATAATAAATACTATGAAATATAAAATTTCATGTTAATATTGAATTTATATTTAAATATTGAAAATTCTTTGATTTCAATTTTAAACGTAGACACTTATCTGTTTTTTTAATTCATCGAAATCGTAGAATACCAAATTAAAAGACTTGATAGTTTACACTATTTTCAGTTTGAAAGATTTGCAATTAAACAATTTTGAGTTAAATGCCTCCAGAATAAATTAAAAACAATGATAAATTAAGACATTGATTTCTCAAAATGAGAAGTCAAACTCAATAAAAAATTTTTTAAATTGAATTGAAAGGCTTAAACTTTGCAATTTTAAACATTGGAATTAAATACAGCAATCTTGTTTTGTATTATTTTTTATTTAAGGGCATGTGATACTTAGAAAATTGTCGATTTTACCAGTTTTAGGTTCCCCCGGCTTTTTTTCTAGAATAATAAATATTTTGTCTTAAAAATTTGGGAAATGATAGCGAACATGCTAACGGACGTCCCCACACACTTTTTTTGTGGTCTAATTCAAAAAAGTTTTAATTTAGCAAAATGTGATTAATTTGCATAGCGCTTAGGAAATAGTATCGATTTTTTCAGTGTTACATTCCCCCGGTTTTTTTCCTATGATAAGAAATCACACACTTTTTTTTGTGTTTTTTTATCAAACAATTTTTGATATTGCTAACAACGTGCGTTTATATTTCGAAGTTGTGTGTGTTAAAATTCACCCGAGCGTTACTTCCAAACCACACAATATTTTTGCCGAAAACTTTGGACTTACAAATAAACATAGTAACTAATCTCCCGGAACTAATCTTGTTTGCAGGCAATCAAAAAAGTTCACTTCATAAATAATTTCCAGATTATCGGAAAGGCAGAGATGAAAAACGACGTAATTTCAAAATAATGCATATGCATGAAATTTTTATTTAGCACAATACATTTTTTTGTTATTATCCCTCAAAAAAGAGTCTGGGGACGTCCGTTATAATATTTTATAGCATCTCCATATTCAGTTTTTAAAACTTGTCATATTTGTGGAAAAAAGCCGGAGAAACTGTAAGTATCACATGCCCGTAAGTTTAAATTTTCAATTGCATATCATAAGATTGTCCGATTTTGAGTTGATAATTTAAAAAGCGAATCATTTAAAATTGACAAATATTTGATTAGAAAATTTTAAGAATGGTATAATAAACTTCTAATAATTAAACGATTGACAAAATTTAATTAAATATATAATAAATGAAAGCAGTTAAAAAATGTTTTGCTTCATATGCAAATGAAACTATTTACTTGAAATTGATACCTCAGTGATTAAATAATTTCTTTAAATAAAGTCTTTAAATAAAGTCGTTTTAAAAGGATTTAAGTGTATTAAAAATAATTGACATTTTAAAGGGGTTGAGTAAACAAAAAGTTTTATTATCACAATTCTTGATGACTAACTTTTTTAATTTTTAAACGAAGTTCGGATTCGTATAATTTTCAACGTTACGTGGTAGAAATTTTTTTATTTTTAATGTTTCCCATATCAAAGTATTTTGTATTTCAAAAGTTTTTTTTAGAATAATTCAATTTTCAAGGTTTATAATCGAAAATTTATCCATTTTGAACGGTAAAAATGACGGTGAATTTATTTTATGATCAAAGGAAAATTTGTCTAATCAAATTTTTATATTAAGCTATAATATTTGTATATAATAACAATTTTAAATAATTAAATTTCAGAAGCTTTGACTTTAAAATATTAAATTTAGTTTCCAATATCAAATTGTCAGATTTAATCGCTTTGAAATTGAAAATGATTTAAATTGAAAATTTTTCCATTTTAATTTCGAAACGTTTTAAATTAGGAATAATACAATTTAAATTCCTTTGCATTCATAACGAACCACTTTTCAAAATTCTCATTGGAAAATATTGAATCATTAACGTTTTGAAATGATACCCTTTTAAAAATTTTAATCTGAAATCATTCATTTTCGAGTCTTTTCAATTCAAAATAAAATTGTTAAATTTTGAACACTTTATAGGGACGAAGGGTTACTTTTTGTCACCCTTATAGGGTACTTCTTGGTACTTTTTGGGTACTTTTTGGGAGCCAAAAAAATGAAAAAAAAAACAATTGCATTTGAAAAGTATGGAATCAAACTTCAAATTCACGTTGGATTTTTATTAATGCATGTATTTTTGACAGAAATATAAAACTTTATCTCGACCAATTTCGCTCAGAATGGGCAATACTCGTTGACTAGGAATGTATTTTAATGAAAATAGTTAACTTTTCTACTGAAATAGTTAAATTTCTAGATAAAAAAGTTGATTTTCAACAAAGTATAAAATAAAAACAAATTTTTAATAAATGAGTTTAACTTTTAACCAAGTCGTTGAATTTTTAGATAAGTAAATCACTTTACTAAATTGATAAAAATTATTTAAATAATGAAGACTTGAATTTTATTACGATCAAAAGTAAATTCCCGGTCTTTAAATTAAATTCCCGGTCATGTCCCAGCGTTTCTCCGTCCAGTCGCGACCCTGAATTCTATTAAAAGAAAAGTGACTATATGTGATTTTTTATTTTAGAAAGTCGGTAAAAGTCATTTGAAAAAAATTAATTCTTGGAAGTTTTGTTCACATTATACATTTTTTAAAGTTCCCTGATGGGCTGCAAATGGGGTGCCATAGGGAGCAAATCTTGGAAATATTGTACTTTTGGGACCTCAATTGATATTTGGAACGTTTTAATTTCAAAATTGTTCAATTGGAATTTTTTGTGGACAAAAATAAAACAATATAGTTCAAAATTTATCTGTTTCGGTTCAAAATTAACTTTTTTGATCGAAAAATCAGCTCGAAAATTTCATAATTTGGCCACTGTCGCGAACTTATGAAACCGGGCAGCATTTTTAAGTTGCATTTTAAATTAGACTTAGAAATAATTTCACCATTGTTTTACTAGTTTAAAATAATAATCAAATACAAAAAATTAAGATTTATCAGAAAATGTTTCCAGCCACTTATCATTTTAATAACTATGCAAAATAATAAAAAAATTGATTTTAAGCACAAATTGAAATGCATCTTAAAAATCCTACCTGGTTTCGCGAGTTCACATTTCCCAGTTTTTTCCCGATTCGCAAATATTTCTCACGGTCAATGAAATTAAAAAAATGGATCTCCAATGCTAAAAAATTTTCCACTTGAGATAATAAAAACTGAGCTGCAAATGAAAGCACTCAAAGTGGAACTGCTAAAATTTGAACTTTTGAAATTGAAATCCACGTTATTATTTGCAATGCTGTAAATTAAAAAATCAATCAATTAACTGTAAAATGTTCAAAATTATATAATTTTAAGTAATTTTAAGCTAGAAATAATAAATATTGAAAAATTGCAACATTTTTAACTAAACACTTCTTAAATTAAAAATTCAATTATTTTCTTTTGAAATAGTTTAAACATCCTTGGAAAGCTTCAACATTTTATTTCAAAATCTTGAGAAATCTAGAAGTTGTTTTAAATTTGGTTTACATTTAAAATTATTTTGGAAATTTTTTCAGAACTTCTAAATATGTGTCAAAATTAATTGAACTTTTCTAAAATTTTCAGAAAATCCTGCCAATTTTAGAAAATTTCTTTACAATTTGGATGTATAAATAACAATTGAATATTTATTATTTGTAGGCGAAATTTGAGTAATTTTAAGAGATACGAGGGTAGTTCAATAAGTCCTTAGAATGACCAACAGATGGCGCGCGAATCGCTCCAAATCATCTGTTTTCAGTCAGCACCACTCCCGACTAGATATATGGTGCAGTCACAGTCCACCTCTTCTGAGTTTACGTGTTTTTATAACCAATTGAAAAAAAAAAATTGTTCGTTAAGAAAAATGGAAAAAAAACGAGTTCAGAGCGGTAATCAAACGATTTCATTTAAAGGGTTTAACTCCATATGAGATAAAAAATGAATTGGACTCAGTTCATGGCACATCTGCCCCTGCCTTAGCAACGGTTTATAACTGGGTAAA
>NC_046665.1:51206794-51211693 GCF_010883055.1 Belonocnema kinseyi
AGCTCCAAGGAGATTATGTTGAAAAATAAAAAAAAAATTTACCCAAAAAAAATTGTTTTTATACTTCATTCTAAGGACTTATTGAACTACCCTCGTATGTAGAAGTTTTGAAAATATTCAAACTTAATGTAAAACTTGAAATGATAGCCTAATATAAAACAAAATGTAGATTTTCGCAGATTTTAAACAAAAAATTAGATTCTTTTCAAGAATTGTGACAGGTTTCAAAAGAATAAAAACATTTTATTAAGGGGGTCTCCCCGTGTGTTTGACCGATTGCTTTGAAATTTGTAGGACAAATTCAGAACATGTGTACGTATCGCCTGAACTAGGGTAATTAAAAAATACCTAAGTGTTTTTTTTTCGTACGGAAATAATCAAAAAAAATCATGAAATTTGAAAAAAAAATTCAAAACCATGTCAGTTACTCAATTCTCAATATTTTAAAAATATCCTAGTTTACGCGATGGCCACAGCTTCACAGATTAAAATGCCGTTTGGTTTTTTGATTTCAAATGAGCCGTTCGCCCGGAATCATGTCAGCCATGTACACACTTTTTCTTGACATGGGTGTCTTCAGAGTGGCGCCATAACTATTATTATAAAGATTTTGGGTTCAAACTTGCACAATTTACTGTTCAATCTGAATAAATATATAGTGAAAAGTTCAAAGTTGTATATTGTTATCGTATAAAAAAAAATCCCAAAAAAGGTAAAAAAAACGGGCCGTCACACGGGGTGACCCCCTTAAGATTCACAAGAAAATTAAAAATAATTTTTCATTAACAAAATTATTTTAAGAAAATAATTAAAAAGTTTTTCAAAGATTTAAAGAAAATTTTCAAAAAAGATTCTAGAAGATTTTCAGAAAACTTTCTAAAATTTGTATGATAATTTTTTATCTTTTTAAAACTCCTAAATATCTGAAAATTATTCAAATTTTTTATTGAAATGTTCTTCGAAATTTAAACGATTCCAGGCTTTCTATGTCAAACATTGCAGTTAAAGATTCTTTACTTGCAAATAATTGGTTTCAATTTACTTGTCTTAAATAAAAATTCAAATGTTGCTAAATATTCAATAATTAATCCTTTTTTTATTAAAAACTTCAAATTGAGTGGGTTGAAAATTGAATATTTTAGGCTGAAACAATATTTTAATTTAATAAAATCCTTTAATTAAGAATTTATTATTATGAAGTTATTTTTAAGTTGAAAATAGTTTATAAACTTTCGGTCACACGTTCACATTTGTTTAATAAATAAGTCTTTCAAATTGAAACAGTTTAAGTTTTAACGTTGAAATCTGAAATTTCTTAGATTTTGAACTGATTTGAAATCGTTTTGTCAAATCTTTTTTGTTCAGTTTTTATTACTAAAAGTACAGATAAATTTGAAAAAATGATTTATTAAATAAAAATGTTTTTGATCCAAAATTTATTATATTTTTTTCAAGTCTTTAAGAAAACATTTAAAAATTCTTTTAATTAAAAATGTAAGCTTAAAAATAAAAACTTTAAATGGAAAATTTTTAATGGAAAAAAATTTTGAATTATGCACTGTAAGCTAAATAATAGCATAATTGAAAAACATAACAGTTCAACTAATTACTTAAAAACGGTTGAAATCGAACGTGGACAGATTTTTCTTCTACGAATTTGTAAAATTCCCAGTAAAAAAAATTCACTGTCATTTCCCGGTTTTTTCTGATCTCAAAACATTCTCAGTCATTTCCCGGTTTTCCCGGTCCAGCTGCCACCCTGGCATACTAATACATTTTTTTCAAATTTCAAAAGCTTTAAATTCGAAATTATTAATAATTATTTCGAAAAAATTTTAAACCTAATATTTAAAAATTAATTTAATGACTGATTTTTACTTACTGCTTGCCACGTGGATAGTGTCGAACATATTCGCCGATGTCGAAACTCGCAACACTGAGAACGAGAGGATCTTTGCTAGTTTCGAGTAAATGAACGAGAATTCGAAGCAGCTCGTAGTTCTTTTCGTTGAGACGACTGGCATTTTCTCGCCAGAATTTCGCCGATTTATGGACGGGAGACCACTCGAGGCGACCGGATTTCACTTCTGTAGAATATTCATCGTAGGAGCTGAGGTCTTGGACTGATGCCTGGAGTCTGTCATTCAAAAATTCGATATCTCCGGTAATATCCTCGTCGTCGAATTTGCGCTGGCCCAAAATCGAAAGCTGCTTGAGAACTTTGCTTTGAACCATTGCGATACAATGTTCCTTTGCGACTTGGGCATCGCCAACTTTTTCAATTAGGTTCTGAAAAATGAAAAAACAAATCGTTTTTCAGGCCTAGGACTCTCTTCAGAGATAAAAAATAGTGTAAATATTTTCATAAAATTGAACAAAGAGTGTCAAGGTTGTAAGTTAACTCTTTCCGATTGAAGGTTCATTCTTTTCAGTTAAAAAGTCTACTATTACATTTTTGGATCAGAATTCATATTTTGTAGTTAAAACTTTTATTATATGGTTTAAAACGTAATTATTTGATTGAAAATTCAACAATTTTGTTAAAAATTCATACTTTTTGGTTGAAATTCAACTGTTTTATTGAAAATTCGCTCATGTTCGTGAATAGAAATTTTTGTTGCTGAAAATTCAACTATTTTTTCATGAAAATTCATCTTTTTGGTTTGAAAATTAATCTCTTTATGTACAAATTTCACCTTTAGTGGTGAAAAATTCTACTGTCAAGATGAAAATAAACTTTTTTGTTAAATAATCACCGGTTTTCTAAAATAATTCAAGTTTTCGGCTCGAAAATTCAACAATTTGGTAGAGTTTTAACTATTTAATTGAAAATTCAGTTGAAAATAAATTTTTTCGTTAAAAGTGCGACTATTTGCTTGAAAACTAATCTGTTTTAGAGACGCATTCAAGTATCTTGTTGAAAATTCATTTCTGTTTATTAAATCCAACTGTTTTTTATTTGGAATTAAAATCTTTCGTGGTAAAATATCAAGTATGACATTTTTCGTTAAAAATTCATGTTTTACGTTGAAAATTCAAAGTCTGGGTTGAACTACTTTGTAAAAATTTAGTTTTTTTGTTTCTTTGCTGAAGATTCATAATTTTAGTTGAAAATTAATTTCTTTTTTGTTGCGAATTGATTTTTTAAACTGAAAATCCAACTGGTTGGTTAAAATACAATTGTTTTATTAAAAGTTCTTATTTTTTGCTTGATAATTGAACAATTTGATTTTAATTTTCTTTCTTTCTTAACTAACAATTTTTTTTTAATTGAGCTATTTTATTGAACATTTATCATAATGAACATTTATCTTTTTTAATTAATCTCGTTCTGTAGAAATTTGACTTTTCTCGACAAAAATAAAGGTGTCTGCTCAAAATTTATCTCTTTCGGTTCGAAAATTCAATAATTTGGTAAAAAATTTACTATTTGGTTGAAAATAATTCATTTTTGTTTGTTAAATCAAACTGTTTTTATTTTAAATTAAAATCTTTCCTCTTGAAATATCAAATATGGCATTTTTCGTTAAAAATTCATCTCATTAGATAGAAAATTCAACACCTTGGTTGAAGGCTACTTTCTGGAAAATTAGCATTTTTGATTGAAGATGCATAATTTTAGTTGAGAATTAGTTTTTTTTTTGTAAGAATTAATTTTCCTAGCTAAAAATTCAGCTGATTGGTTAAAATTGAACTATTTTGATTAAAAAAGTCGTATTTTTAGCTTGATAATTGAACAATTTGATTTATATTGTTTTCTTTCTTGATTAACGAATTTTATTTTTTTGATAGTTCAAGTAATTTGTTGAACATTCATCTGTTTTGTTTGAAAATTAATATCTTCCTGTAGAAATGTAACCTTTTGCGGACAAAAATAAAACTATCTAATTCAAAATTGATCTGTTTCGGTTGAAAATTAACTTTTTTGGTTGAAAATCAGCTCGATAATTCAATAATTTGGTAGTAAATTAAAATATTTGGTTGAAAATTCTTTTTGGCTTGAAAATTCGATAATTTGGTCAATTTTTTTTTGTTTGGTAAAACTTTTTTCATTAAAAATTCAACTATTTGATTAAAAGTTCAACTACGTTTTGGGAAACTCATTTTTTGTTGTAGATTCATCAATATCATGTTAGTTAAAAGTTCCTATCTTTGGTTAAAAATATACCTATTTTATTGAAAATTCATCTTTTTGATTAAAAAATTAAACTATTTTCGTACAAAAATGTACTATTTAGTTAAAACCGAACTTTTTTGTCAAAAATCTATAATTTCGAGTTGTAAATTCCACTGTTTTGTAGAAAATTCGTTTTCTTAATTTGAAAATTCAAGAATTTTGTTGAACTCGTCATTTTTTTGGATGCATTACACTATTTTTGATTTTAAATTAAAATTACTATTAAATTTTCTATGAGAATTTATCTTTTTTTATTATTAAAAATTCATCCATATTTTTTTAAGCAATATTTTAACTCGAAATATTAGAAATTATAAGCTATTTAATTCAAAATTAATATTACTACCGACATAAATTTTCAATAAAAGAATTTATTCCTTTATTTTCGTGAAAAATCTCATTTAAAAGCGTCTTATTTCCTAATGTCTTCAATTTACGTTGACGATTCCCAAAAAATGAATCGAAACCTTTTTAAAACGGGAAAAAGTGGGCCAAAATTCTCGATTTTAGGACTTTTAGGGATATTAATATGTTCCTTGCATTATAAAATATTATTAATCGTATAAATACGAGAAAATTTAAGCAACTCGCTAAATTCTTATGACTTTAAAACAAAATTGATATACCAGGTGTATACATATGAAACCGGTATTTTTTCAAGAAAAAAACACATTTATTTCAAGAGAATGATAACAAATATTTTATTCACAGTATGCGCCCTC
>NC_046665.1:51211793-51213409 GCF_010883055.1 Belonocnema kinseyi
TCTTTACATAAAATTTGAATTTTTAATCAAGAAAATAAATTTTTATAACGTAAGTTTAATTTTCTATCAAAGAAATTAGTTCCCAACAAAATACATAAATTTTGAACCAAGTAGTTACATTTTTAACAGAAAGTTCATTTTCAACCATTCAATTGAATTTTCAACAAAATAGTTGAATCTGCAGTTAAAAAAATAATTTAAGAAAAGAACGAATTTTCAACTGAAATTACGAATCTTCAATAAAAAGGAGAAGTTTTAAGAAGGTAGTTTAACTTTCAATCAAGTAGTTTCATTTTCAAACCTAAAAAGATAAATTTTCACAAAAAAATGTAATAGTTGATATTGCAACCAATAAAAGATTTTAATTTTGTATCAAAAAAAGTTCCATTGATTTTCAACCAAAGATACATTTTTAAACAAAAATATAAACTTTCTACAAAACAGTTGCATTTTCAACGAAAATGTTAATTTTTTAACCAAAAAGATGAATTTTCA
Organism: Belonocnema kinseyi; assembly: GCF_010883055.1. NCBI lineage: Eukaryota > Metazoa > Arthropoda > Insecta > Hymenoptera > Cynipidae > Belonocnema > Belonocnema kinseyi. The sequence continues at coordinate 51,212,289 of NC_046665.1, forward strand.
ACTCAGAAGATTAATTTTCTATCGGAAAGATGAATTCTCAACAAAATAGATCAATTTTGAACCAAATATTGGAATTTTCTACTAAAAATATTAATTTTCAACGTAAAAAGATGAAATTTCACAAAAAATTGATGTTTTTCCAAAAAAGGAGGCTCTTCAACGAAATACATTTATTTTTTCTACCAAATAGTTACATTTTCTACCAAATTCTTGAATTTTACAGCCGAAAATACGAATTTTCTACGCAGCAGTTTAATTTTTCACCAGATTTCAATCAAGTTGCTGAATTTTTAAGCCAAAAATACGAATTTTCAACTCTAACATTTGATTTTTCAACCAAGAAGTATGACACTTTAACAAAATTGTTGAATTTTTAACAAAAGTAATTCAATTTTCAACCAAATAATAAAATTTTTAACTAAAAAATAGTTTGTTTTCTTATTGGGTTCTAATAACTCAGTTCGCAATTAAGTGGAAAAACGAGAAAAAGTGGAGAATTAGGAAATAAAATGTGAAGCTGCGATAAATAATTAGGAACTTTGATAATTAAAGACTAAGGAATACAATTTTTAATTAAAATTGAAGTTCGTTTTTAATTCTTTTCGCATTTTAGGTAAATTCGGACAAAAAAAAGTTTAATACTTAAAAAAGTTTATGAAACTTTTTTTAAACTATCTTTTTAAAATTATAACACTACTGAAGAATATGTTTTAATCTAATTAAGTAGTATTAAAAAAACGCTTTTTGTTTTGTTACAGGTTCAATGTCATTCTCATCTTAGCAGATATACTTAGCGACTCTGTGAAGGAAAAAGTGACACGTATTATTCTTGCAGTATTCAGAGTAAGTTCGTAATTATAATATATTGAGTTTTACCATTTTTTAAATTTTAAATTAAAATGAAGTAATAAGTTGAAATTTTATTTTATTTATCTATTTCAAGTGCGTTTGTTATAATTTTATTCATAACTGTAGATTTCAATCAATAAGACTAGTTCAAAAGTTTCCATCACCGTAATCTACTTATACCAGGTGTATACATATGAAACCGGTATTGCCATTTAGCGGCCAGTAGGCACACTTGTAGGCACTGTCGGAACTTACCATTTGTGCTAATTGGC
>NC_046665.1:51213509-51230273 GCF_010883055.1 Belonocnema kinseyi
TTTTTTGAAAATGCAACTGTATGGTTGAAAATTAGTTTGTGTTCGTTGAGCATCCGATTATTTTATTGCAAATTCCAGCTTTTTTCAATTAAAATATTTTTTATATAAAATTAAAATATTTTCTTGGTTAAAATACCAACTATTCCACTTTTTGTTGAAAATTAATCTTTTTTATTAGGTTGACAATTTAAACACTTGATTGAAAGTTAAACTTACTTCTTAAAACTTCTTTGTTTTTCGTTAAAGATTCATCATTTTAGTTGAAAATTCGTTTTTCTTTGTTTGACAATTAATTTTTTAACTGAAAATTTAGATATTTTGTTACAAATACAACTGATCAGTCAAAAATGAACTTTTTTGTTGAAAATGCATATTCTCAGGTAGAAAATTCAAACACTTGATACAAAATAGAACTCTTAGTTGGAAATTAATCTTCTTGGTTGAAAATTCAACTGCTAAGTTGATAATTAGTCTGTTTTAGTTGAGGATTTAAACATTATGTTGAATATTCGTTTTTTGTTGTTGAATACAACTGTGCTTTATTATAAATTAAAATCTTTTTTCTTGAAATATCAACTATTGCATGTTTTTTTGAAAACTCATCTTTTTAGGTAAAAACTTCAACTACTTGGATTAGCGGAAAACTTTGAGAAAATAGTGCATTTAGTGTAATTTTTTTCTTAAAAAAAATATAAAAATAAGTTTCTTATAAATAAATGAAATGTTGCTATTCAAAACTTACTTGTTCATTTTCTCTGCCAAGAGAGGGTTGAAGGTTAGGACCCAAAGACAGAAGATGAGTTGGTATTGTACTTGGAAATTAACTCTGCCATTGAGAACACCCAACAAAGTAGAAATTCCATCCACAGAGACAAAAGCGAAACGGTACTCGTCAATACGCAGCATCATTTGGAGGCACCTCGCCACTGATTGAATGTATTCGTTGTTCTGAATTAAAAGGAAGAAAGAAGAACACAATTTTTAAAATTCGATCGATATATATATATTTTTTTTTTTGTTTTGTTTTGAAAAATGAAACGAATGTACAAATACGATGTGGTTTTAAAGACCAATAGAAGATACGCCGTACGCATGCATACAAGGCGTGTCATCTACATAACATTATCTATATCCAGTAGTGTTTTAGCATCTACGAGCAAATCTTCAAATAATTCTAACATGCGTATCACATCAACGTCGCGCTTAATGACGTATTTGTCAATCTTTATGGTTTTTATGAGTTGCGAAAAAATGGTGCTCTTTAAAAAAATAATGGTGCGTCAAGCCTACTTAAAATCGAAAATTTTGAAATTCAAACAGAATTATCATGTTGTTAAATTTTTACAATTTTTGGAAGTATGCAGAGTGTCTACCAGACGGATGGTTTTTCATTTTCCCGGTATGGTAATTTCAGGGTGGCCGTTTGAACCAAAGAAAAAAATTCCCTGTTTTTTTCGGTTTGAAAACATTTTTCACAGTGAATGAAATTTAGAAAATCGAACTCTAAAGCCAAACATTTTTCCATTTGAAGTAATAAAAACTTGAGTTGCAAATTAAAGTACTCAAAGTGGAATTCTTGAATTTTAAACTTTTAAAACTAAAGTTTAAAATTTTTTTAATTCGAAAATGTATTCAAATGCTCAGTAATTCACAAGTATAAAATAGAAGCTACTAAAAATTTTCAAATGAACAATTTAAAATTAAATGCAGTTAAACCGACAAATTATAAAATTTAAACTTTGATGAATTATAGAGTTCAAAGATTCAGGTTCAGTTATAAAAATATAAATCTACGTTATTATTTTTCATGCTCTAAATTGAAGAATCAATCAACGCATTATAAAATTTTTCCAAATTATATCATTTTAGTCAGTTTTAAACCAAAAACATAAAAAATGGAACGATTAAATTTTGTTTCGTAAACTGAACACTTCTTAAATTAAAATTTAAAATATTTTTATTTTAAATAGTTTAAAAGGCCTTCAAAATTCTATTTCAAAATCGTGAAAAATGTACATGTTCTTTTGCATTTTTTCAAATTAAATTATTTTTTTCAGAACTTCTAAATATCTTCTAAAAGAATTCTAATTTTTTATCAATTTTTTTGCAATGCCAAATTAAACAAATTTCGTTAAAATCTTTTTAAATATTCCCTTAAAATTAATTTTTCGGCATAAAAAATAATTTTCAATTTTCCTACGAAATGTTTTTTATTCTTATTTATGAAGCATTTTAAAATTCTTAAAAAGCTTCTAAATTTGTGTTTAGAAATCTGCCAAAATCTATACTTTATTTTAAATTAGGCCGCAGACTATTTGTACCGCAATTTTCATACGAATATCCAGATTTTGTCGGTAAACGTAGACACTTCGTTTATATTATTTAAAATCACTTGAAATTTTTTATTAATTTTGAATTTTTTCAAAACTTCTAAATATCTCTTCAACTTACTCTTTTTTCCAAGAATAATAGTTGTTCAAATGTTATTTATACATTAAAATTCAACAATTTGACTTACAAATTAAATCTTTTTAAATAAAACAATTAAAATTGTAAGCTCAACGATTTTTTTTAGTTTTAAATATTGAATTTATAACTACTGATTTTAAATGAACAGTCAGATATTTTTGAATAATAATTGCTCTTTTTCTTAATTCAAAAATTTCAAATTGAATGGTTTTAAAATACAATATTTTAGACTGAAATAATATTTGAAATTTAATAAAAACCTTTAATTATAAATATATTATTTTTAAATTATTCAAAAAATGAAAATAGTTTCTAAAGTTTCAACCCGGTGGTTACATTTGTTTAACTAATAAGACTTTCCAAACGATAAAAGCTGGAAATTCTAAAGTTGTCAACTGTTTCCAAATCGTCTTGTAAAATCAATTATTATTCACTTTTTAAATCTTAAAGTACAATTCAATTTGAAAAATATTAATTAATTCATATTCACAGTTGATCAACTAAAAATGTTTTAGATCAAATTTTTTTTATTTTAAACGCATCTAATCTTCAATTATTTAAAGAATTAAAAAATTCTTCAAATTAACATGAAGGCTTAAAAATTAAAAATCTAATATGGAAAATTTTTCATGCAAAATATAACAATTTAAATAATTATTTGACGATTGGATGAAATCAAAATTGGACAAATTAAATTTTAAAGTTCAATTTTTAACGTTAAAATCTATCAATTGTTTTATTTTAAACAGATTTAGAACTGGCTTATAAAATTAATTATTATTCCATTTTTTAAATTCGAACTAATTTTCAGTTTTCCAAATCATTAATTAACTCATATTTATATTTGATCAAATCAAAATGTTTTATATGCAAAATATTGAAATTGAAACGTTTCTAATTTTTATTGTTTAAGTGTTTAAATCTTAGAATTACATACTGTAAACTGGATTATTTTATAATTGAAAAATTTATCAATTAAACACTATATTAAAATAAAGTTTACATCGAAGTCATGCATATTGCATTATATCATGTGATATTTCTAATCATTGGATAGTTTTTTCTTCTAAAAATTTGCAAAAATTCGGAGTAAAAAATTGCATTTGCAACCAAATAATGATATTTTCTAAAGACAATTGAATTTTCAACAAAGAAAGATGAATTTTCAATCCAAAAGAAAGAATTTTCTACCAAAAAAAAAAGATCACTGTTTGACAAAATAGATAAGCTTTTTATGCAATAATTAAATTTTCAACCAAATAGATGAAGTTTTAACGAAATTGCTGACTTTTGAGCCCATGAAGATAAATTTTCAACTAAATGGTTTATTTTTCAAAAAAAATATTAAATTTCAATCAAAAACGGTTGTATCTTCAACAAAAGAATCGTATTTTTTAGAAGACAGTTGGATTTTCAACAAAACAGTTGTATTTTCTACGAAAAAAGATAACTTCAACAAAATAGAGATACATTTTTTTATCAAATTATTGAAATATTTAGAAGACAGTTGACTGTTGAACATAAAAAATATATGAATTTCAATCGAAAAGTCCGAATTTTCAAACCAAAAGGACGAAATTTCAACAAAAATGTGGAATTTTAGGGAAAAAAAACTTCAACAAAACAGTTCAAATTTCAACAAAATAAATTAATTTCCAATAAAATAGTTGACTTTTCATCGAAATTGTTAACTTTTCTACCTAAAAATATAAATTTTCAAACAAATAGATGAATTTAAAACAAAAAAATCAAAGGTGAAATAAAAAACAGTTGCGTTTTCAATCCAATAGTTAAATTTTCCACAACAAATATTCAATTTACAGGCAAAAAAATAATTTTTAATCAAAAACTTACATTTACAATCAAATAGTAGAACTTAAAAGCAAAAATTGTGTAATTTCTAACAAAAGATGAATTTCAAAACCAAAAAAGTCGAGTTTAGAATAAAATACATAAACTTGCAAACAAATAAGGAAAATGTCCCATTTTGGGCGAGTGACCCAGTTTGTGCGAATGCTCACATACTGTAGGTAAATCCGTTGTAATCTTAAAGTTTATGACACTAGTAATAGTTTATTCACATTCTAGAATGGATTACAGATATTTCTGATACAGGTTTTATAGTTATTTTATTACGTATTCGTGTTCTTTAAACGTTATATAGCCACGCATGTTGCCATCTGTGGCGGATCGAGCATAACATTACTCTCGGCTTGCTAGTTCGGGAGTTGACAGTCTGCGTAGTTTTTCGTTTTAACAGTGCTCCAAAATTGTTGTGGCGCGAATGTTTTATTGAAAAGCAAGTATTAATGATAAGTTTTTCAAATGTGTTCTTCATTATAACTGAAAGCTAATGAATAATTCGAATATTTCCTTCCGCCTTAATACGGACGGAAAAAAACGATTGGAGGAATTTGTGCGAATGTTTACATACAACAAGGTTACATAAAAATCAGGGGTTTTTAAAGAGAAACAGCACACTATTTAAATTCAGAAAGCTTTCTCCTGTTATGACGCCTGTTTTTTATGCATTTGTATTAAATAATTGATAAAAATGTGCGGGAAACGATTGCAACAACAACGAGATAGTCAATTTAAAAATGCAAAGGATAAAAATATTCTTTTTTTTTAATCACGTGATTTATTATGCTGAAGAATTTTTATGTTTAAATTTTGAAATTCCCAATGAATAATTAAATTAGGAGTCAGTCCTTATCAATCACGATATCCCGATACTACAGGAAATATAACATCTCGTAACTCGCCAAAATTGGGACATTTGATTCGCACAAACTGGGTCAGAGGAAAAATTCATTCGCCCAAATAGGTTCATTGTAACAGCATGAAATATTCTTCATTATTTAGTAAAAATTGTTTGTTTGTATCGATATGCAGACAAAGTATTGATGAAAAATTTTCAAACTATGCGGTATTAGGAACTTTTATCAATTTATAAGATTTAAAATACTTTTACAAGCAAAGTACGCCAAAAAAATCCTTATATTCGTCAAAATTGGGACATTTACCTTAGTTAAACGTTCAACTAAAATATAATTTTTCAACTAAACAAGAAAAGAGAAAAATTCTAAAAGTTAAATTTTGGTAAGAAATTGATGATTAACACAAAGAAAAAACAAATTTTCAAAAAAATAGTCAAAATGTCAACCGAAATGATGAACTTTTAAACCAAAATGACGAAATTTCAAAAAAAAAAATGAAATTCTTAAAAAGTGCATTTTAAAATTCTATAACCCTAATTAGTCACATGGGTCAAATTCATTCTAAATAATTGCAAGCTCCTCGTAGAGCCCCTGGTTACCTTAACTCCACCGATTAAAAAAAATATATTTTAACAATTACTTTAAGCTACAATAACTAAAAAATCATCTCTAGCAATCTGCAATCTCTAGCAATTTTTTTAGATTTGTAGGACTCATTGGTGGGGTGAATTACACGCACTGTGACTCTTATGCGATTTCACTGAAGTGTGACTAATTATGGTAAAATTGAAAACCTACGCTTAAAAATGAAGACTCAACACGGAAAAATAATAAATTAAAAGATTGTACAATTTCGCATTGTAAACTAAATGATTTCATAATCAAAGAAATTAACTTTTAAACTTTATATTAAAAAAAAGTTGAATTCGAACTGATTTTAAGTGTATTGTATCATCTGATATTTTAAACGATTAAATACGTTTTTCATCTAAAAAATTTGTAAAATTCCTGGACAAATAATAAGTGCACTGCCATTTTCTGGTTTTCGCCCGTTTCAAAAAATTCCCGTTCTCCGGTCGAATGAACACCCTTTTTTAGTACGATTGATTCAGTCACTGAATAATATTCAGGGTTTTTTCCTGGGGGTAAAAAATACTCGGCCTGTTACCGATTTTCAGGTCAGGTAGACACCCTGATTTTGAAATTACGTGTTTCCGGTAATTTACTCGTTTATTCTGGTTATTAAGTTTGATTATTTGATGTATTATCCGACGTTAGCGCATACAAAATAAACAATTGAACTGCAAGAAAAGATACTTAGCATTATGGCAGAATCGGTTCTAAAGGTTACGGTGAGGAGTTATTACAAAACCAACCGGGTTGAGCACTTGGTGTAGCTCATTGGCCTCCCCGGCCTCGCTGGGGGTGTTGTCCTGCGCTACCTCGGCATGCATGCTTCCCTCCTGAAGGGCATCGAACTAAAAAACCCCACTCGTTGTGTCGTCCATTCGCGTAATGTACATTCTGCGTGCACACCTTTCGAACTAACATGTTTTCATAAAACCCACAACCTTTTCAAAAAAGCAACACTGATATGCAGTGTCTGACATGTTACCAGTCAAAAGTAACACGTTTACGTTACCGTCACTTCCTTAAAATTTGCAACGCATTACTATTACGATTATTGAAAAAAGTAACGTATTAGCTTGGCGTTACTTTCTTTTATCAAATTTTTAATGCATCATATTAAATTCCAAAAAGCTTTAGATACATTTTTATTTTAAAATTGTCTTAAATTTAACAATTACGTTTTACTTTACGGAATTTAATCAAGAATTTCAGATTAATAATCTGTAAACTGTAAAATACAAACATAATATAACAAACAATTGCTTAAGATTGTAAATCATCTTTTAAAAACTCGAATATAACCTAAAATTGTACTAAAATGTTGCGTCTTCTTTGAAATCTAATAATTTTTCTAATTCAAAGCAGCGATTTTCATTCTAAAATGCAAAAAACAACTGTACAAAAACGAAGCATTTAATAACGCTAACATAGCCTATTATTGTTCAATATTGTAAATATGTTTTGAACTCTAATGATTTTTTATTAATGAATAGCAATTTTAGATAATAAAAACAAATTTAAAAATTGCGAATAAAAGTTAAGATTGTCCAAAATTTGTTTATCTTCTTCAAAATCAAATGCTTTTTTTTAAATACCGATTTCCCGTATAACACGCCAACAAAAGCAAAAATTGTACAAAAATTGTGAATTTAATGACACTGAATGATAATTTGTATCATAATAAGAATCTAAAACATTACGGGTATTGAAAAAAGTAACATATTAGCTTGGCGTTACTTTTTTTTATAAAATTTTTAATCCATCATATTAAATTCCAAAAAGCTTTCGATAGTTTTTTATTTTAAAACTATTTTCAAATTTAAAAATTATGTTCTAATTTATGTAATTTAATCAAGAATTTCAGATTAATAATCTGTAAATTGTTTTTATTTTATACTATTATTAATTCTAAATCATACGATTCGCATAGGATTTCTTTTTAATTTAATAAAAGTAATTCTTCAAAAAGTTCATCAAAAATTCAAATTCTAGAATTCAAGTCGCAGAATCTATCATGGACTAAATATGATGTTTATCCAGAGAAAATTTGGCGAGACTCATCATATTTCTAATTTCAAAACAAATTTTTTTTCGCAATTTTACTAATATTTGAATCTTGATATCCATTTTTAAAAAAATCACACATTTTTTCTTTAAAATTGTATATTGTTTTATCTAGTTCAGAAATTGTTTTCAAAATATCGCACAAAATAAAAAAGGAGGGGTTTTGCAGAAAATATTTTGAATTTTTTCCTTCGAATTTTAAAAATATTAGAAAAAGATTTTATGAAAAGCTCACCTTTTTTATTTTTTGCTATATTTTTTATATGTTCTGCCACCAAAATTTCAAATAATAATAGAAGTGTAGAATTTTTTCTAAGAATTGACTATTCATAATTTTAAACAGGTCTTTTTGTTCTTAATTTTAATTCACAGAAATAGTCACTTTGTTAATTTTTAACGTTTTAAACCAATTTTCCGATGGATTGTGAAAAAGAAACTAAAACTCACCAGAATCCAAAAATTAAATTGTATAAATAAGATACATTTTCAATTCATTAGGAAAAATTTTCAACAAAATAGTTGAATTTTCGGCAATAAAAGATCAATTTTTAAACAAATTGTTGTCTTTTTAACCTATAAAGATTAATTTTTAAACAAATGGTCAAATTATTAAACAGTAAAGATTAAACTTTAACTAAAAACCTTTGCATTTTAATCAAACAATTGAATTTTTATAGGACAGTGTTGAAATTTCAACAAAAAAATATTAATTTTCAATCCACAAGGATGTATGTCCTATCTAAATAGACGATTATTCAATGAAGCATTTAAATTTTCGACCAAAAAGATGACTTTTTAACAAAATACTTGGATTTTCAAGAAAATAATAATTTTTTTTAGTTCGAATTTTAACCAGATACTTGAATTTTCTACCTAGAAATATGAATTTTCAAACAAGTATTCGAATTTTAAAACAAAAAAATATCAATTGCAAATAAAACCAATTCTGTTTTTAACAAGATAATTTAATTTACAAGCTAATGAGTCGAATGTTTTATAAAAGAGTTTACTTTAAATTTTCCAACAAAATAAATTAATTTTCAGTAAAAAAGAATTAATTTTAATTCAAACAGTCACATTTAAAACCAAATAGTGAAACTTAAAAGCAAAATAGACGAATTATCCTCAACAAAATAAAAAAAATGTAATATATATTTAAACAAAAAAATAGGAGATTTCTATTAAAAGAGATGAATTTCAAAACCAAAAGACTAATCTTGAATAAAATACATGAATTTAAAAAAAAAACTCTCAAAGAAGGGCAAATAGTACAAGTGTTAGGTTTTTTTTGGTGAAAATCAGCTTTGCATAGTTTTCTTAATTTTAAATTTCAAAAAAGTCTTTTGCGATAAATTGCGAAAGAGGACGTTAAAACTCACCAGAATCCAAAAAGAATATTCAAATATCTAAATTAGATCAAAAACTATAGATAAATAAAAAATATAATTTTTGAAAAATAAACGTCAAAATTAAAATAATATCTTTTCAATAACTTTTTTCAAATAACGTATTTCTTCGCTCAGAGATTCTGCGACTTCACGTGTTATAGAAACAACCTGATTTGAAATTATTCGATCCATACAAAAATTTCAATAATGGGATTTTTTAAATTTGTTGTATGAGGGACAATATAATAATGAATTTTTGGTACCCTTTTTTTGACTGCCAATAAGCAGAAAAGAACGGAAAAAATGTCTTATTCAAACTATCATTTTAAGAAGATGATGATCGAAAATCTTTTTAAGATTGGAAAACAATTGTTAAAAAAGTAATTTATTTCATTTTTTCTTTGTACTTTAACGCACGCCAAAAAGTAAAAATTTTGAACGTGGCTATTTTTCCAGTTTTTTTTGGGATAAAAAATGTATACCTTAATGGAAAGCATAATACATTCTCTGATTTTTGAATATTTTCAGTAGTTTTCTTCTTGTTCAAAACAAAGTTTTCACGGGATTAGATTTTTGTTAGTAAAAGATGTGTTTTTTTCGTCTTCTGATTGATTATCGTGACATATAATTTAGTATAAATATCATTTTAAAATTGCGTAAAGTAAGGCGTTAACGTTGTCGTTACGTTTAAAAATAAGTAACGCGTTACTGTCAAACACTGCTGAAATGCTGCATCGATAAGTGAATGTCCCATGTTCTATCTCTGCAACTCCAAGGATGCTTCGAAATCTACGAGACTCGAATTACACAATATTTGAATATTAGGGAGAACTAGCTCTAATTGACAGAATTGGCAGGTAAGTTTTATTCGAGAAACTGACAAAGCACCATTACCTATTGAGCGTGAATGCGTTAGTGATGTGATTTCTACAGTCTAAAGTAAATCTACATTTTTGCCAATGAAAAGAAAATTCACTGAGAACTAATTTGAGACTATTAACCAATTCGGCTCTTTTTTTCTTCGCAGGGATCATAGTGGTTCAGTAGTTCAATGTATGAAAAATAGAGGGATTTTTTCTTTTGAAAATACCGGCGTAATGAAAAGAAAAAGTTAATTAATGCAAAACTTCAATAAGAAACCATACATATAAAAGCAAGGAAAATATTTTTCATAAATGATAAAAAATTGTTATTATACTCTCGGAATTATTAATATATCATATTTTTGTATAGACAATCAAACCGGTGAATTTTCGTTAAAACCTACTGATTTCTGACGATAAACAGTTACATAACCTGAAGTTGTTGAAAACTGTGGGTAAAATAATTTTTAAAGTAAAATTATTTTTATTTAAAATAACAGATTTCCGGTGAAAAATGCTAACATACCCTATGGTCGTTCAAATATTGTAAATATACTTTGAAATATAATGATTTTTGATTAACAATAGAAATTTCGGACGGAAAACAGGAACATAACCTAAAACTGTTCAAAAATTTGTTACAACAAGTAAAAAATGCACAAAGATTCCGCATTTGACGACTCTGAATTATTATCTAAACAATTAAGAACATCTCAGAAACCATATAATTTTTTAATTGAGAAGACATGTTTTCGACTAAAAACACATAAAACATAAAATAACAAAAATTAATTCTAAAATGTAAATCTTCTTTGAGATTGAAGGATTTTGGTTAAAAAATAACCGACATCCCGTGACAAACATAAACACTCTTTAAAATCTGATGATTTTTTAAATTGAAAATACCAATTTTAGACGAAAAAAATTAAGATGCCATAACAATATATTTTTTTAAGATTGTAAATCCTCTTTTCAAAACTCGAAAATAACCTAAAATTGTTACAAAACTTTGCATCTAAAACATATTATGAATCTTTAAATGAAAAATAACAATTTGCAATAAAAAGCACATACATAAAATAAAATAAACTATTCCAAATTGTAAATATTCTATAAAATCGAAAAATTCGGTTTAAATCAACCGATTTCGAATTAGAAACTTAAATATTCTTCTAAATATACTTCTTATTAACAATAGCAATGTTAGATGAAAAACACAAACATAACAAAAAATGGTTGAAAATTGCAAATCACCTTTTGAAAACAGGAACATAACCTAAAACTGGCAAAACATTTTGTATCTTTGAAAAAAAAAGGTTTGATTAAAAGTACCTATTTCTTGTATAAAACGCCAACCAAACCAAACATTGTACACAAAAATCCCGAATTTAATGTTTAATAATATAAATAATAATGATAATCTTAAAAATCCTAAGTTTTTTAAAAATTACGTATACCAGTTTTCGCCAAAAAAAAACTAGCATAATAAAAAATGGATCCAAATTGTAAATCTTCTTTTAAACCTAATGCTTTTTTTTTGTTTTGTTTAAAATAATCGACATACGATTACAAATGTTAGCATGAACTTAAATTGTTCCAAGTTTTTAATCTTCGTTTTGATATATTTCAATATTTCCGGTGAACAACGTTAGCTTAACATACAATGAGTACACAAAATTTGAATCTTCTTTGAAATGTAATTATTTTTGTAAACATTTTTAGCAAAAAAAAAATCATATCTAATTAAACAGTTACATTTACAACTAAATGGTAGAATCTAAAACCAAAAGAGACGAAATTTCCACAAATAGGTTGAATTTTTAACTAAATGGTTGAATTTGCAACCTACAAATATAAATTATCAACCATACATGTAATATCTGATATTACAGCCAAAAAAAGGTGCTTTCTACCAAATGAGATAAACCAGAAAAAAGACAAATTTTGAAATAAATTGTAAATTTCTCAACTAAAAAAGATACATTTTCAATAAAAAATGGAAAAATTAATTTTTAAATAAAAAATTAATGTTTAACACAGAAAAAAATGGTCAAATCGTAAAACTAAGAGATGAATTTTCTAGATACCCGATTTCCTGTTTAGGACACCAACATAACCTAAAAATGTAAAAATATGTTGAATTTTCTTTAAATCGAATAACTCTTTAATAAAAATCTCAATTTCCGAAAAAACACAATATAACCTAAATTTGTTGCAAAATTCTAAAAATTCTCTGAAGTCTAATAGTTTAAAAATAAAAAAAAAAAATACACTAATGATTCCTGAAGAAAGACACAAACAACTGAAAAATGGGAATCTTGATGATTTTTGTTTAATTCTAATCTCCGGTGAAAAAAAGAACTAAAACTGAAAAAATTGATATTTCTTCGAAAATTCTAATTTTATATTAACATTCTTTTTAAAAAATACTAATTTCCAGCGAAATGCACTAACATAAATCATGTATAATATTTTCAATTTATTCGATTTTCTTTTATATAGAGGAGGGCACTCAAATATGAGATATCAACTCTGTTTGACGTGATTGTCGGAATTCTATGTACTGAATTTAAAAGTAATATAGGTCATTTGAAAGGAAATTTAGTTAGTCATAAGAAGCTTAAATAAAAAATTTTATTAAAATTTTTTTTATGCTGAAAATACAAAAAATCTAAAAAAGTGCTTTTTCCAAACTCGTCAAATTATTCTCATAATATGAGATACCCCAGGAAATAGCAAATAAAATGCAAAATAAAGTATTATTTTTAATGGAACAGCCACAGTGTTACAAAAACCACAGGTATCTCATATTATGAGAACCACACCGTGCAATTATGCACTTACTATGTCTGACCTGTACAATGAAAAACTTCAACACTATCGATATTTTCCTACTTAGTTATTCAATCTCCATCAGTCCAGGCAAACTTCACTGTTAAATACATATTTAATGAATAATAAATAGGGTTTAAAGAATTCACTTCCAAGAACTAGACCACCATCGATTTCACAAAAAGTTCGCCTATAATCTTTATAAGCCCAATGAAAAATGGAATATACCACGAAATTACTCTTTCTTCGAGGGCTACAAGTTAGTGATAGAACCAACAAAGTGGGTTTCTTAGTTTAGCTGATACCCCGCTTTCTGATATTACGAGAATATCTCATATTCGAGTACTCTCCTCTATATTTTTTTTTATCTAAATCGTCTGCGATTTTTTTATAAGTCTAAAAGAAAATTATTCGCAGCTAAAAACAAAGTGAAAAGGGGGGAAATGGACAAAATTCTCAAATATAAGGATTATAGTGGAATTTAAAAAATAGAGGGGAAAAGGGGAATGGAGCACTGACTGTGATCCCTGCCTTCGTGGTAACTTAAATTTAGAGGAAGCCAAATTAATTATTAAGTTGTGTGCCTGCCAAAATAAATTAGCATACACTACTAGTTTGTAAAGGGCCTTTCATAAACTACGTAAGGGCTTTTCTTTAAAAATAATATTGAAAATAGTCAGTTTCGATTCAAACTTTTTTAATTTTCAATAACAAATATCTAGAATAATTTGAAATTCATTATTGAATCCTTCCAGCATTTGATCAACATTTTCCTAAAAGCTGACGTTTTATGACTGCAATTTGAGATTTTTCAATTTAGGGTAATAAAGCTTTTAAATTACTGAAATTGACAGGCCTAAATTATAAATTATTTTGTCTAAGCTTCAATTTAAAATGATGTAATTTAATTGCTTAAAAATTACAAATTGCTCAATTTCGGAAACTCTCAATTTGAGTTTTTGTTAAATTTTCTAGTCTTTTAATTTAATCTTCTTAATTTTTTACTCTTCTTAGATCCTTACTTAATTTACGAAGGGCCCCTAAAGCATCGTACTAAATTGTCTAGTTAAATAGAAAAATTCCAATTTCCTCAGAGCAGATCGAAAATTTGTTTGCGAAACACATTTCAGGCGCAAAAGCATGCGGAGAAAAGCGAGTGCTTTAAAAAAAATAGAGAACTTATAATTGTGCTACAAAAATACTAAATATTAAACTATTCGCCTGAAACAAAACAACGAATTAATTGTATGAAGAATAAAAACCCAGTGATTGAAAAAATTGCGAGACTAATTGCAATAAATTGCGAACTACTAGGCATCTGAAAATGATTATTTTTTATACCGATCGGGTATTACTTTCGAAAGTAGTACGAGCGCTGCTACACAAACTTACGTTTGATTTCAACTGGTCCTTGAGCCACGTTAAGTAGAATTGAAGGTCAGTTTTTTCCATTAGCTCGTGGCTCCAGCAAGCAAGTTTGGCAATTATTCGAGAAGTCATGTTCATGATAAATCCATCAGGTCTGTTCAGCAGATTCAAAAATGGTCCCCAAACCGATTCTCGCTTACGGTTTGAGTGCTCCCGAAATATTTCGACACGACTACGATCCTCCTGTAAATACCATATTAAAATTACTATATTTTTACATTCTCATCAAGAGAAGGTATTAGATTTGTGTACAATTTGACCCCCCTCCCCCCTCCGTGTTTGTAAAATCCCCACATTTTGAGACCCCGTGAATCCGAAAAACAGGTTTTGACGAATGTGTCTGCCTGCTGTGTATTTGTCTGTCTGTTGTGTGTCTGTGTGTGTTTCTGTGTGTGAATATGTAGATTTTTAGTTTGTCAGCACGATAACTTTCTAAAGAATTGACAGATTGGATTGGCCTGTGGTATACTATTTTAGTATCCTAAAATAAAGATCAAGTTCGTTAGCCAACCAATTGTGTGCAAATTCTAAAAGTTTACCATAGCTATAGCATTTACAAAATTCCAAAAAACACAGTAAAATGAACATTTTAAGCCAAATAACGCATATTGGAAAGAAAAATGACTTGTTTGGTTCAGAATAACGTACAGCCCACAAACCTTCACCGATTTCGACAAAAAAAATTTGGAAAAAAAGCTAATAAGATTTCTAAGTGATTTTTGAATTGATTTTTCAATTTTTTTAATAAATAAACAAATATGACGAAAAAATGTCCTTTTTCTATTTGACATTCTCGGTGCTCGTCAATAACAGGAAAATAGTTGAAATAGCTTAAGTTACATAAAATAGCATTAGTTAAAGATATTCCAATATTAGACAATACACAAAAAAAGATTTTTATCAACAAATTATTTGTTGAAAACTTTTTTTCTATGATTTTCCATAAATACATGTTTTTACATTCTCATCATTTATGATTAAGAAAGTATTAGAATTGTCGGAAATTTGACATCACAGTTTTTCAGCGGATCTCCACGTTTCGAGACCCCCTGAATCCGAAAATCAGATTTTTACGATGCCGTCTGCCTGCCTGTCCGTCCGGCCGTCTGTCCGTAAACACGATAACTCTCGAAAAAATGAACGAATCAAATCCATCTTTGGCAAAATTTTTTTTAGGTTCTAAAAGAAAAGACGAGTTCGTGAAACAGCCATTTTTGATACAAATTCAAAAAGTGAGCGCATTTTGAAAATTTTTGAAACCACTTTTTTTCTGAATTTGAAAATTTATTTTACGGATATTTATAGTATTAAAAAGAACAAAAAATTTATTCTTATTACTTTTTTCGATCAAAAGAAAATTATCAGAGTTATAGCGTTTTCAATTTTTTTTAAATCAACCGAAAATCAAGATTTTAAGCCAAAAACGCAAGATATGAAAAAAAGTCGAGAGAAGAATAACATTTATTTTTGAAAGCCCTACAAGATTATCATAACAAATTTTTGTATTTTCTTTAACAATCGAAAATTCAAATCTTGATTGCACAAAAAATAATGAAAAATAAAAAATTCCAATGTGTGGAAAAACGACGAAAGTTACGAGAAAAAATTCAACAAAACCGGTTTACAAATGTCTGTCGGAAATCGAGCGCGCAGCGCGAGTGTCACGATGAGAATGTGTACCTCAAAGCCTACAGAGCTTTGAGAAACTTAATCTTTGACTATACTTAATTAAGTAGACAATTCAGAATATGAAGACGCATATAAATACTGCCATCTAAAAGCGATCTTTTTGATAACGTTTTTTACAAGCATTCCAAATGCAAAGAATAAATATCCGAACGCAAAGCACGAGGTAACCCATCATCGAGAGCGAAGCGCGAGATTCAACCGTCGCGCATCCTAGACGCGCTCAAACGGGCGAGCCGCGCGCGCAGCGCGCCATTAGAATAAGATTTTTTATAATACAATTTGAAGTTGATTCGTAGAAAATATTGTTCCTGTCCAGCATTTTAATTAAAAAAGATGAATTTTCAATCCAAATGGTCAGGTTTTCAATGAAACAAAAAATTAAATTTCAACCAAAAGCGTTGCATCTTCAAACAATTATATGCATTTGTTTCAAGATAGTAGAATTTTCAACAAAACAGTTTAATTTTCTAAAAGGAAATATAAATTTTTCACAAAATAGTTGAATTAACAACAAAATAAATGCATTTTTAACGAAATTTTTTACTTTCCACCTACAAAGATGGATTTATAACCAAATGGTCTTGTTTTCAAACAAAAAATATTAAACTTCAATAAAAAAAGTTGCATCTTCAACAAATTATTGAATTTTTCAGAAAATAGTTAGGGTTAGAGCACCAATTC
>NC_046665.1:51230283-51233351 GCF_010883055.1 Belonocnema kinseyi
TAGCACGCTTCTCTAGATTTTATGAAATAATAAGAGAATAGAGATAAATAGCAAATTGTTTTTTATTTTTTTAATAGTGCAGACATTTTTTCGTAGTAATGTTTATTCATCTTATGCTAAACAATAATTTATGCATTCTGAAATTACAAAATTCAGCCTTGTTTCCAGGCTGCCAAGAATTTTCAGGTTAGCTAAAGAAAGTCTTTAGATAATTTCAGTTTTCAATTTACCCCTAGCAACGTTATAATCAACGGAAGTGACTATTTTCTTTTTAGTAAATTTCGAGGAAATATTAAAATTGTCAATAAAAAAGTAACTAAGATTTAACAATAATTTACTTAATAAATAATAGGAGGTGCCAATACATTTTCAATCTAAGTCACGGTATGCAATTCTTGGCACCCCCCTGCCAAGAATTGGATTGTATGTTCTTGCAATGATTTCTATTCTTGGTAATCGAAAAAAGTATGATTATGTTCATTTGCTGTTGTGTAAAATTCAGAATCAAAGACCGAATTAAAGGGAAAAACAATATTTTAAAGTAAATTACTAAAGCGGTACTCGAGGCGGTACATACGAGAATTAAGTAAGTAATTATATTTAGTGATATATGTTATTCAGAAATAAGAGTAAATTCGCAATTTAGCGACGTAGACTTAACCACAAATCAGTCTAATGTATATATCACTCACAACTAGTCTGTCCAACAAAATTACTGCCTGGTTTACATATAGAAAAATAATCTCGGTTGTAATTTTTAACACTTCTGAAAACAAAATTTGCATATGGAATCGTTTGGTGGTCGTTTGGTGGTGTTTGGTAGCCCACTTTTGACGTTTGGTAGTCAAAATTAAAAGTTATCGAGTTTTCAAATTTGGGGTGCTAACTTCACGCTAGCACCTCACTTTTTAATATTTTTGAAAATTATTTACGGGAATCGTTTGGTGGTCGTTTGGTGATGTTTGGTAGTTCACTTTTGACGTTTGTTGGTCAAAATTGAAAAAGATACGGAACTTTGAAAAAAAAATTTCCAGCACCCCAAAATTTTACTAATTTGAATTTTATTCGCACCAATCGCTCTAAAAAAATTACAAGTGTCAGCGCGCAGATGTTTCTGCACATGCGGCCGCGCGGCGTACTCGTGTAGTGGTCATTGGCGCGAAAGTTTTAAAACCAAAGATTGCCAGAAATAGGACAAAGACTATTTATTATTATACTGTTAATTGAATTTAATTAATTGGAAACGGAAACAGGAAATAAAAATGTTTTTTTATACAAATTGTGATACATACATCATGTGAACATTTTTATAATGAAAGCTTTCAGATCGAATTTTTCATTATTGAAATATTCTAGTATTTCCTTAATTTATTAAGCATACTGCACTGCACATTACTAAAAACCAACTTCAGACTTGTGAAAACTTTATCTGGTGGTATTTGGTAGTCCACTTTTATCGTTTAACACTGAAAAACGACGAAAATATGGTCATTTTTATAATTCTCTAAAAAAATGACAAATGTCAGCGCGCAGATGTTTCCACGCATGCGGCCGCACGGCGTACTCGTGTACTTGTCATTGGCGCGAAAGTTTTAAAACTTTCGAAAGTTCGTTGCGTTGCTCTTTTTGTATCATGCGAAGATTTTAAACAATTTGAGGAGATTTTGCTGCTGATATTCATAATCTCGACACACACCTACACTAGCTTAATCATCGACAGCTCAGAGCCATCACGTGCAGAGAAAGCTCGGTTGAAATTATTGGATTACATATCCAGCGAAGAACAAAATGCGATGTGTTTAGTCCCCGATGAGGATGGTAACGACTTCACAAAAATTGTGACGAAATTATCTACCAGCGGATTTGATCCACAAGACAACGAAGACTTTTAAAATGAAGAGACGAATTCAGATGTGACCGTTGAAGAATGGCTTGCTAAAATAAAAACAAAAGCCGACAAAGACAAGCACACTGTAACGCAAGGAGAACAACCAGATCCTTATCGTCTAGAGCAATTCGCCAATCGTTTGGAGAGACTGGCAAAAGAAGCTCCTTTGCGGTCAGCTATTATGCGAAAAAAATTCAATTCACCTTGCGTAAATGCCACAAGTTGTCATGTCGAAGGAGACTTCGGTGAATTAAAAACGAACGTGCTTCATAAGCGTGTACATGGACCAGTCCGACCTGACAAACTGTTTAGGATCCTTTTCCAAGAAATTGTCTCCAAATGACAATATTACGGAAGTCGCAAGCTTTTCTGAGAATCAACATGAAATTATGCCTGTGCAAAGCAGTTCGCTTAGTGATGCATATGTAACTCGCAACGAATGCACATATGAACATTTGCCTGATGCTAATGAGCCTGTTCATCTGAAAGAAGTCAACTGGGAATTAAGTGTGCAGGAAGTTTGGCGAAATAAAGGAGGAAACGACACTTATTTCGAAAAAAGTCTTCATGATGATATTTTTTAAGGACAAACTTTACATTCTATTCCTAGTGGCAAAGTAATTAAAAACAAATCTAAGCATGAAGTCCCACTTCCTAAAAGGCATCAATATGAATTAAAAGATTCTTAAGAAGTTTTGTCTGATTTAAATCAAATGAACCTTTGTCAAGAAAAACAGAAGGAACACAGCAAATCGTTATTACGGAAGAATCTGAATCCATCGAATTCAGAATTGAAATTAAGGAAAAATTGGCGCAATTGCAACGTGAGAACGAAAGAGGATAGACTTAAGTCGCTGACTTGTAAAGTGACCGATTTCCCTGAAGATGTTTCTCTATTCGGTAAAAAATTCA
Organism: Belonocnema kinseyi; assembly: GCF_010883055.1. Lineage (NCBI taxonomy): Eukaryota > Metazoa > Arthropoda > Insecta > Hymenoptera > Cynipidae > Belonocnema > Belonocnema kinseyi. Next base: position 51,233,084 of record NC_046665.1, read on the forward strand.
GGTATGTTAAACTTGCTAAATTTGAAAAACTATTTGATTTGATATACATCCTAATGTATAAAAAGGGGAGAGCTGTGAAACTCTGAATTGAAAACCACGGGTTTGGAATTTTACTTTCAAATATTCAAGTTTCCCAACTCTCCCTTGACGACCTTGCTTTGGTCACCCTATTATTCGTAGGTACCTGAGTGCCGGTCTCAGGCTCGACGTACGTGAATAGCGACCTTGGACGGGTGTGGGAAATTTCCACGGTTCAAGCGTCGCTTTC
>NC_046665.1:51233451-51235219 GCF_010883055.1 Belonocnema kinseyi
GTTTAGTAATTTTAAGATTTTCAGGGCTGACCAAGATGAGGTGAATAGTGCGGTGTCGTCTGCATATAATCCAATTGTAACTTCGGGGACCTCAGGAATGTCTTTGACGTAGATAATAAAGAATACCGGACCTAGGATGCTACCTTGGGGCACTCCCGCTTGGATGGGTTTCTCTTTTGAGAGTGTCTGGCCTATTTTGACTGAGAATTTTCTGTTAGAAAGATAAGAGTTTATAAAGAGGATGAGTCCTCTTGGGAAATTGTAATTTATTAATTTTCTGAGCAGTCCTACATGCCAGACACTATGAAAGGCTTTTTCTACATTGAGGAAAACAGCTCCAGTGTGTTTTCTTCGATTGAAATTTAAGCTAATGGCTTCGGTAAGCTTGAACATCATGTGCTGCGTAGAGTGACCTTTTCTAAAACCATATTGTTGTGATTTAAGGATGCCGTTTTCCTCGAGGTGATAGTTTACACGAGTGAGTATTATTTTTTCAAAGATTTTGCTCATTGTACTAAGAAGACTAATGGATCTGTAGCTGGTAGGATGATATGGATCCTTGCCTTTTTTCTGAAAGACTAGTATGTGAGCTATTTTCCATGAGTTAGGAAAGTAACTTAGTTGAATGCAGGCACTGAAGATATTAGCGAGAAGGGTGAGACAAGAAATCGGAAGTTTCTTGAGGACAAAGTTTGAAAGTGAATCAGGACCGGGAGCTTTGTTATTTTTAGTAATTTTAATTTGTTTCTTTATTTCCTTGTGGGTTATTTTTTTGAAATTATCAGTGCTTGGGATTCTAAGAAAATCGGAGACAATTTGTTCACATTCCGCAATGTGCTGAGAGTCGGACGGTTCGTTATGTGGAGCGAAGTTACTTTCATAATTTGCCGCTAGGAGATTTGTTTTATCGGTTGGAGAGAGCGCAAACGTTTGATCTGGTTTTTTTGAGAGGAGGAATATTAGATCGCGGCTTCGTTAGGGCTTTAGTCATACGATAAATAGAGTTATCTTTAATTTGAAGTTTACCGACTTCTTTATTCCAATTTTTGCATCTGTGCTGTTGAACTTTGATTGCTATAGTTTTCCGAAGGTGGTTAATGATATTTTTCAGGATACAGCTTTTAGTTTTTTGGTGTGTACGGCAGAGTTTATTGCGAGTGTGGATAACGTCTTCAATCTCAGGGCTGAGAGGTGGATCGTATTTGCTAATGGTAGTTTGAGGAACTGAGCTGTGAATGGCAGTTTTTTTGCTCGAGGTGAGATTGGTTATGGCGTCGTCAATGTGGGAAGTGTTTGTCATTGAAGGTTCAAAGTTAACATGTGTTTCTAGGGCCATGTTGAATGCTTGCCAATTTGCTTTTGCGAAATTATAGCGAGGTGCGACAGGGGATTTTTTACAATTGGTGAAAAGACTTAGAAGGACAGGACGATGATCTGAGTCAAGCTCATCTATAGTGAAAATTTTGTGGTTGTAAAAGTTACTTTTGGAAATTGCAAAGTCAATAAGGTCAGATTTATGTTTGGTGTTGTGAGGGAAAAAAGTATGCGAGTCTGGTGCTGAGATTGAAAGATTCTTATGATTTATAAATTCAAATAGTTGTTTACCGATTTTGTTCGTTGTTCTGCTATTCCAGGCTAAGTGTTTAGCATTTAGATCACCTGCAGTAATTACCGAGGGAGCTAGTTTGAATATTTTTCTGTAGTCATTTTGTAGAAATTCGCGAGAGGGAGTCTGATAGAGCGAGACTATAACATATGGATTCCCGTG
>NC_046665.1:51235319-51237135 GCF_010883055.1 Belonocnema kinseyi
AGTCTTAAACCTGATTATGGAATCCTAGTTTACAAAATGTTTATCCGACCAATCATAACCTACGCCTGTACAATTTGGGGTGGTGCGTCAAAAAGTAACATCTATCACATCCAGATTATACAAAATAAATTTCTCAGGCGCATCACTAAACCCCTAGATATACCAAGAACTCTGCCCTTCACAGAGAATTTCAATTACCTTATATTTCAGAATATATCAAAGAAGCCGCCACTAAATTCTATGAATCAGCATCATTATCACCTTATAAACATATCTCCTCTCTCGGGAAATTTGATTTTGATCCGCTTCGCAAGCACGCGATGCCAAAAGACTTCCTCATGAAATAAGTCTAACAACTAATTTCATTCTTCGACCCCTCTACCCCTTCCCACTCTTCTTCTTTACTTTTCTCTCATAAAATAAATTATCAGATCTTGTGGTTTTTTCCCGCTTGCGGGCTTTTTTCCCACATATAATTAACGTCACTCTTAATTCAAATCATGTCCCCCTCATCCCCACCCCTTTTTTTTTTGATTGAGATATTGAGAGATCAGATTGTGGAATCTGTGTTACATTGTGCTAAGTGTTAGATCCCTTCAACGAGGAAATGAGAGATGTTACTACTGAAACTGAAGAGAACGGGACGGCGCAGATTACTCCCAAGCCAAAAACTGATAAAACGAAGAAGCAGAAGATTCCACCGATAATTTTGGATCGATACATTGATGACTATCCCCGACTACTGAACTTCATCCATGATGTGTCAGAAGGAGATCCGGAAATCAAGGGAAATAGAGAATCTACAAGAGTTACAATATATACAGACCTGGAAGAAGACTATGAAAATCTTCAGAAACTCTTTCGAGAAAAAGAGATACATTACTTCACCTACGCGACAAAACATACTCGATCCAAGAAACTCGTCATCCATGAACTAGAGGACATTAAAAACGACCTAAAAAATCAAGGGCTACATGTGACTGAGGTCTTCCAACTGAAGCCAAAATCTGGAACACCTGTATCCTTGCAAAATGATGCACCTGTATACATCGTGAAACTACACGATGACACCAGTATTGAAGAAGCTTTCAAAATAAAAGTGATATGCTACATGAGAATGCGCTAGGAGAAATATCGTAACCCCAAAAAAATCACACAGTGCCGAAGGTGTCAAAAATATGGACACGAAACGACAAACTGCTTTGAAAGCCCGAGATGTGTAAAGTGCTTAGGAAATCATATCACTGGAGAGTGCAAGAAAACAAAGGATCAAAAACCGCAGTGGGTCAACTGCAAGGGAGAACACCCAGCAAACTACTCTGGATGCGTAACATACAAGAAGCACCTGGAGAAGGTACAGCAATTGAGAGAGCAGAGGAACCCTCCGCTGACAAGACAGTGAAATGCACCATACGTGAACGAACCGCAGAACTTTCCACCACTACCACAAAGCAGAGAGATAAGCAGCAGAACAGCCCTACCCACATCAACTGAAAGAGTAACAGCGTGGATCAGAAATGCCTCATCGTGGAACCATGGCGCTGAAAATGGAAAAGGCACATCACCGGACATCCAGGATTTACTATCCATATTCCAAGGAATGAACAAGCTATGCGATATAGATAAGCTTTTTAAATTAGCAATTAGACTCAAAGAAAAACTTTTAGTTTGCCAGAATCACTTTCAAAGACTTCAAGCGATCAATGAGCTAGCAGTTGAACTAGATGGGTAGCTCCCATAACTTGAATAACTTAAAATTAGTACACTGGAATGCCAGTGGCATGGAATGTAAAAAACGAGAAATACCTTCGTTTCT
>NC_046665.1:51237235-51238454 GCF_010883055.1 Belonocnema kinseyi
ATTATGTGAGAAAATTACTAACTCAGTCTTACTAGTATTAATCTTTAATTTCCATCTGTGAAAGTATATTTCTAAGTCTGTTACATAGTTTTGCAGTTTTTTTAAAGCTATTTTTTTACGTCTGGACGAGGTATATAGCGCAGTATCATCAGCAAATAAGGCTAATCTAACATTTTCAGACTTCGGTATATCCTTTAAGTAGTATAAAAAAAGAACGGGGCCAAGAACAGAGCCTTGGGGCACTCCAGCAGTTACAGTTTTTTCATTCGACATTTTCCCATTTATGTCTACTACAAACTTCCTATTACAGAGATAACTATCTATTATTTTAATCAAATAATGTGGTATATTGTAGTTTTTTAATTTTACTATTAGACCTTTATGCCATACGGTGTCAAACGCTTTTTCCATATCAAGGAAGAGGGCAACTGCGCTATGCTTAATGTTAAATTTTTTACTAATGTGATCAGTAAGTCGAGCTAGCTGTTGGACCGTTCAGTGTCCTGATCTGAATCCAAATTGCTCTGGGATTAATTGTTTGTTAATACCTTCATGGTCGTGGAGTCTATTGAGAATGATAGCTTCAAATATTTTGCTGAGAGTAGAAAGTAAGCTTATGGGTTTATAGCTTTGGGGGGAGGTTTTATTTTTCCCAGGTTTGTGAACTGGAAGGATTTTCGCTTTTTTCCATTCAGTTGGATAATAAGCTAACTTTAGGCATGAATTGAAGATGTGCATGTTTTGTATTATTGCTTTATTTGGGAGGTACTTTAGGATTATATTTTGTATCTCATCTAGTCCAGGGGCTTTTTTTATTTGGGGTTTTGAGAGGAGGAATATGTTTTTGATTTTGCCCTTTAAATGATTTCGTCATTTTCCATAGGGTGTTGTTTTTTGTGTTAAGGGAGGTAAGTTTATCTCCCCAGTTGTTGTTTTGATGCTCGCTGATTAAGGCTTGGATTTTCCTGTTTGATTCATTAAGGATAGTTTTGAGACTGAAATTCCGAGTTCTTTGCGAAAGTTTTTTAAGTTGATTTCGACTTTTTATTTGATTTTGGATATTTTCCGGAAGTTTATTTTTGTAAGTGAAAGTTTTTTGGGTGTGGATAGCTTTTTGGATAGCGTCGTTGATTATTTCAGTTAGATTTTGGATAGAGTGTTCAATTGATTTTGGGCTTTGAAGGGAGGAGTCAATTTTAATTTTTCTATTTATGGTTTC
>NC_046665.1:51238554-51242683 GCF_010883055.1 Belonocnema kinseyi
CTCCAAAGAATTCAAAATAAATGTCTTCGAATGATACTAAATGCTAGAAGAAAAATGAAAATATCAGAGCTTCACAGCAAGCTCAATATCTCCACTATAAAGTAGGAGATACATTATCCAAAGAGTTTTATACTAAACAACTCTCTTTACTGCCAATTCTGAAGGATACATGCTCCCTGCGCTATGAGGATGCACCCTTCAGTATTAAATATAAACTACCACAGCACTTACTGCAAAAACAATCTGAATAATAGTCTTATTTTTGTCAAAATTAGCCATTAGCTATTCACCTCCTGTAAATACTGTGAATATTTTAAGTAATTGTAAGTAATTTATTAGTATTAAGACTAAATAGGTTTTTCACAAAAAATTTTTCCTAGTTTCAAAACGCAATGTAATACAACAAAAAATGATAATATGAAAGGCGAAATATATCAATCAATTTTGGGTTAAATCGCACTAGATAGGAACCAAATCGTAAAACTTGAAGAACAAAAAATTGTATTTGAACTTATGAACAATAAAGAGATGTTTGAACTGAACTGAACACTCGCCACTCGGCATCCCGCTACCATCACGCACGCTTCGCTCGCTCTCTTCAAGTCTTCTCTCTCTCTCTCTGCCTAGGGAGAACGACTAATAAATAACATCTACAACTTTAACGAGCCTGACTATATTACCTGAAAAATCAACCTGCTCTTTTAAGAGCAAACATTTAAAACATAGCTTCTGTTGTCACTATCTCTCCGTCCTTGTTTCCAATCACTTAAATACATCTGGTGGTTACAACCCTAGGCACCCTAACGGGAAGTCCTTAAGTGGTACCTGCTAGATAGGATTTCGTGAAGGAAACGGGAGGAAGCAGAAACGACGGGTGGATAGGAAAGAATAAGAGACAAAGGTGGTGGCAGAAAAAAATATAAAGCCATTGCTGATGATCATCAGGAGGAGCGTCCCATCGTCGACGGCCATCAGGAGGTGCCCCGTCCCTTCATCGACGACCGCCCAAAATCTGAGATTTTGAATTAAAACCCCGGCCCCTCTCGGGGCCAACAAACGTACGCGTGGGAATACTTCCGAGCCACAGACGAGGCGGAACGTATCAGATTGTATGTTCTATTCACTAGAAAATTTTTTTATTTGTAACTTGATAAACTATAGGTACTTAATAAACTAATTATTAAGTTGATACAGTGTGACAAAATGACAAACAATTCAAAGTCCCCTTTCAAAATAATGAATATACGTTTTTAAAATTGATTTCCTATCCAATAATGCATTAATCACAAGAGATTTTTTGAAAGAAATATTCATTTTTGGTTTACATTGTCAAAAGTAAGAAATTGATCAAAATTAATTTTAAAAATTACAAAATCGAAATCTACATAATAGGATAAAGTTACGAAAAGCTGTCGTCTATCATAGACGATAGCTTTTCGGAACTACACCCATCTAATATAATACTTTTATTTTCAATTGTTAGTATATTATAATAAGTAGTCAAAATGGTTTGCAGGTTAACAGGAAGAAACCAACTAACCACTGGGATATTTACGACGGATTGAAAGAGAGAGTAACTACTTGGAAAAAAATGTCCCCCTAGTACCACATGGGGCTTTGTACATAAAGGTTCACGATTAAGGGTGTTGGATTGAAGTTTTTACCTGAATGTTCAAATTCAATTAAGTAAGAAAGCTTTCTTGTCTCTCTGAACGAGCTCCATCAAAGTTGAGACTCAGGAATAACCAGAACGGATTTTCAAAAAGCCCACAGCGATTTTTAAGAAAATAGAAGATTTATGGGTGGAGGAGATTAATAATAATTTATCCTTTTTGAATTCGAAATAAGGTCCAGAGGCAGTATTCAATTATTCAAACGTAGATTTTCTTTTCGTGGAAAATAAACACTAACATTTGCCTGTGAATTCAAATGAAAATGCTTATAATTAGGATGGCAATTCAGTTTATGCGGAACGTCTTCCAGTTTTTTATTTTCAAAAATACTTGCCGACTGAAAACTTTTATAGAAGAAGATTGAGATTTAATTACATTTTTTTCTGAGTTTTCACTTAAATTTTTGAAATTGAAAAATCTTCTTTTTTGGTTCTAAATATGCAGTAGAAGTTAAGTCCGAACTCCGTTTAAACCAAAGATTAGCTTTAGCTTAAATGTAAACGCGGTTAATTTATTTAAAAAATTACAGTATTCTTTAAACGTAAGAAATTATTATGTTCATTATCAGTTCGATTGAAAAGCTATATAAATTTATAAAATAAGGAATTGATTTTGATACTTTGTCAACGCTTTACGGAGTTTTAGATCTTAAGGGTGTAGGATCGATGTTCTAACTTCAAAATTTATTTTCTTCGTTTTACTTAATAAATTTATAATTATATTTGAAAAATTAGTATCGTTACAGATCAAAAAAATATCTAATCATAATATTTATCCAATAAAACAAGGAAATCGAATTTTGAGGTTGCAACATAGATCCAACACCCTTAAGGCAAGATCAACTAAGGGGTCAATTTTCCATTGTCGCTTTTACTTGAACTTTTACTTTTTAAGATAACTTATTATGAACATTTAAGCATAAAACACTATGTTGACTAATGCCAAAGTTCACTAAAAGAATATGTGATATAGAATTATTATAAAATATGTGATATTCTTTTCATGGAATACTATATAAAAACAGGTTTTTAAATTAAATACAGCAATTGTATTTTAAGAAAAATAAATAAACTTATATTTGAGTAATTTTCGAACATAATAAAATTTTCTCTTATGTGTACCACCATTTAGTTTAGCATGCGTTGTCTTACATAATTAAACGATACATTATTTATTAGTTGCTATCTATCTCATGCGAGAAGGGCGTTACTCGAGAGAATCAAAATATAAAAATATGCGATAATCACTTTACAGATTCTGAAACTAATTAGATTTTCTTACATCATGCGACACAAAATATATAAAACAAAGTAGTTTCGAGTGCGTTTGGTTTTACCACATGGAAAATTAATTGCGGCAATGATAAAATTCGTTAATTGCAAATAAATAATCTAAACAAAAAAATTTGCAAGAATTTAGAAAAATAGAATCTGTTTTGCAAAAAATTATCTTATTTCTACTCAATAGTCTGTCAGAAGTATTTTATACAGACAATACAGATAATGTTTTCCAAATGTGAAGTTGGTTTTTAGTAATGTGCAGTGCAGTATGCTTATTAAATTAATAAAATACTACAATATTTCAGTAATGAAAAATTCGATCTGAAAGCGTTCATTATAAAAATGTTCACATGATCTATCACAATTTGTATAAGAAATAATTTTTATTTCCTGTTTGTGTTTTCAATTAATTAAGTTCAATTAACACTATAATAATAAATAGTCTTTGTCCTATTTCTGGCATTCCTTGGTTTTAAAACTTTCGCGCCAATTACAAGTACACGAGTACGCCGCGCGGCCGCATGCGCATAAACATCTGCGCGTTGACACTTGTAATTTTTTTTAGAAAATTATAAAAAATACTATAATTTCGTTACTTTTAATTGTTATACGATAAAAGTGGACTACCAAATACCACCAAACGATTTTGGAGCAATTGGTGCGAACAAAATTCAAAATAGTAAAATTTTGGTGTGCTGGACATTTTTTACAAAGTTTCGCATCTTTTTCAATTTTGACCACCAAACGTCAAAAGTGGACTACCAAACACCACCAAACGATCACCAAACGATTCCCGAAAATAATTTTCGAAAATATTAAAAAATGAGGTGCTAGCATGAAGTTAACACCCCAAATTTGAAAACTCGATAACTTTTTTAATTTTGACCACCAAACGTCACCAAACACCACCAAACGATTCCATATGAGTTAGTTAGTTTTTTTCACAGTTGCTGTGCCAACTTCACGTCGATAACATTACACGATTCTGCAGATTTGAGACGAAAAGCGATTTCAACCTAACACGTATAAGAAATTGCATTAAAATTTGTGAAAACGGAAACATGCATGATTATTTGCGTTTCCCTCTAACCCCAAAACGAAAAGGAAGGCAAATTAAGGCAAAAGTCATCTATGTTTTAACATCGCTGAAATGGGGAGATAAGAAATTAGAACAAA
>NC_046665.1:51242783-51253414 GCF_010883055.1 Belonocnema kinseyi
ACCAAAAAGACTATGAACTAAAAAAAATCAATTTTCAAATATTAACGATCTTATTGATTTTGCTGAAGGAGTTACTAGAAAAAGAAAGTTAAAAGCTAAAGATAAAGAAAAGATAACATAAAATAAAATCAATTCTCGAAAGAAAAAAATCGATTCTACTAATTTTGCTGATGCAGTCAAAAGAAGCCTAGGATCATAACCTCTAAATTTGGACTAGATAGATGCTGATAATTAAGTAATTTAAGCCAGACTATTTGTTTATAAATGAAAACTAATTGATAAACAATGTTTCTCTTCACTATTCACTTAATAGTGATACTATTAAAGTTTAGTTTAATCTGATTCCTTGACTTTCATCTTCATATGACTAGGGTGGCAATAATTGGGGCTATCCCTGCCAATAATTGCATTTTTAGGCTAATGAGCTAACTTTAATTATTTTTTCAGTTTCTAATATATATTGAAGTAAATAAAGCTTAGAATTGGATACTCTATTATATTAGCACTGTACATATTATTATTACATTTATCACACGTACAATTTTTAACATTAATTTCTTTCTCAAAGACTTAAGTTTGCCTTAACCTGCCAACAATTGGGTACGTTACCCTACATGTTCAAAAAAATCATTTTTCCAGCAAAATAAAAGCATTTTTAGCAAAATTGTTGACTTTACACCTACAAAGATGAAATTTCAACCAAATGGTCAGGTTTTCAAACAAACAATATTAAACCTTAATAAAAAATAGTTGCATCTTCAAACAATTAATTAAATTTTTTTAGAAGACAATTTAATTTCCAATAAAAAGTCTAATTTTCGACCTAAGAAGATTAATTTTTAACAAAATAGTTCATTTCTAAACAAAATAATTAAATTTACAACAAAATAGATGCATTTTTAACCAAATTATTGACTTTCAACCTACACAGATGAATTTGCAACCAAATTTTCGAGTTTCCAAACAAAAAATATTAAATTTCAACCAAAAATGGCCAAATCTTTCACTAAATGATTGCATTTTTAGAAGATAGTGGAATATTCAACAAAGAATGATGAAATTTCAATCGAAAAGGATGAATTTTCTATCCGAAAAGACGATTGTTTAACAAAAGAGTTGAATTTTCGACCAAAAAGATGACATTTTAATAAAATGGCTAAATTTTTAACAAAATAATTAATATTCCAACAAAATAGATGAAGTTTTAAAGAAAATGTTTACTTTTTAGCCTAAAAAAAGCAAATTTTCAAACAAATTGTCGAGTTCTCAAACAAACAATATTAAACTTCGACCAAAAACTGCTGAATCTTTGACTAAATGATTGTACTTTTAGAAGATAGTTAAATTTTCAACAAAGAAAGATGAATTTTCAATCAAAAAGGATGAATTTTCTGTCCAAAAAGACAATGGTTCAACAAAACAGTTGAATTTTCGACCAAAAGGATGAGATTTTAATAAATTGCTTAAATTTTTAACAAAATAATTAAATTTCCAACAAAATAGATGAATTTTAACGCAAATTTGTACTTTTTAGCCTAAAAAAGGTGAATTTTTAACCAAATGATCGAGTTTTCCAACAAAAAATAGTAAAGCAAAAAAAAGCAGTCGGATTTTCAATTAAATAGTTGAATTTACAAGCTACTAAGTCCAACGTTTGAGAAAATAGTTCATTTTAAACCAAAAAATATACATTTTCAACAACAAAATTAATTTTCAGAACAACAAAAATTTATTTCTAATTAAACAGTTACATTCGACCAAATAGTAGAACTTAAATCCAAAAGGGCCGAATTTTTAACAACTAGGTTGCATTTTTAACCAAGTGGTAGAATTTGAAAAATTAAAAAATGAATTATAAACCAAAATTTTAATATTTGATATTACAAGCAAAAAAGATGGAGTTTGTACCAAAAGAGATGAATTTCTAAGCCAGAAAAAAATGAATTTTCAAGAAAATAAATGAAATTTAAAACAGATAATAAATTTTTCAACTAAAAATAAAAAGATACATTTGCAAGCAAAAATAAAAAAATTAAATATTAAGTAAAAAAAATAAATGTTGAACACAAAAAAATAGTCAAATTATCAAACAAAAAGATAAATTTTTAACTGAAATGACGAATTTCCTAACCAAAAAATGAATTTTTAACTAAATAGCTAATTATCTTGATAATTTGGGCTAAACAAAGAATTCACTGTAAAACAGTTGAAATCTTCATTTTTAAAATTCCTTAATTTTGATCAGAACTTAGAAATTGATTTTTTCAATATTCTTTTGTATAATCCCTGATTTTTCCCTGACAAATAAAATTCCCCGGCATTTCCCTCATTTCCAGGTTTGCTCTTACCAATAGCTACCCTGTTCTGCATTAAAATAAAAAAATATATATTTTTTTTAACAAATACCTGTAACATATCGTCGATCATTGTAAGAATATACTGAATAGTTTGGTCTTTGGAGACATGGCCAAGTAGATTCAAAAACGTTTTTGCGGCTTGGTTTGGATTTTCTTTTAGTTTTGCTTCCCTCGCTGCTGTATCACTTGTATCAAAGGCTACTATGAAGTCATAATCTTCTTTCGATATCATTTGTGATCTATAGAAAAATCATTGTTATTTTTATTTTTATTACAGAGTTCACATCCTTAAATAAAAAAATATCCACGGAAATCAAAAAAATCATTTATAGTGTAAATTTACAGATATGTATGCAAAATAAATTTCACAACTCCAAAAGGTGAATACACAACAGAAAATGTAATAATTGATAGTTCAAATAAGAAAGATTTTATTTCTAAATAAAAAGCCGTTGAGTTCATCCAAAAAGATAATTTTTCAACAAAATAGTTAATTTTACAAAAGAAGAAAAAAATGTGAATCAAAAAAGAAAAAAATTTTCGAACAAGTTGTTGAATTTTCTACTAAAAAATATCAAGTTTTCAATTAAAAAATAGGGTGGCCATTTCAATCGACGAAATAAATTCCCGGTCATTGCCCGGTATGCAAACATTTTTCATGGTCAATGAGATTTAAAAAATGGAACACTAAAGCTAAACAATTTTCCACTTGAGATAATAAAAACTGAGCTGCAAATGAAAGCACTCAAAGTAGAACTGTTATATTTTGAACTTTTAAAATTTAAATTTTAAAGATTTTAATCAAAAAATTTTGTCTTCAAATGCTCAATAATTTACGCGTGTAAAATTGATGGTACCAACATTTTTTAGTATAAAAAAGTATAAATCCACGTTATCATTTTCAATGATTTAAATTAAAAAATCAATCAATTAACTTTAAAATTTTTTAAATTGTAGAATTTTAAGGAATTATAAGCTAGAAACATCAAATATTGAAAAATTGAAATAATTTTAACTGAACACTTCTTAAGATAGAAATTCAATTTTTTTAAATAGTTTAAACAATAAACACCCTTGGAAGGCTTCAAAATTTTATTTCAAAATCTTGAGAAATATAGAAGTTGTTTTAAATTTGTTTTAAATTTTAAATTATTTTGGAAATTTTTTCAGAACTTCTAAATATCTGTCAAAACGAAATGCATTTTTTTCTACAATTTTCAGAAAGTCCTGCAAATTTGAGAAAATTTCTTTACAATTTGGATGTATAAATAACAATTGAATATTTATTATTTGTATGCGAAATTTGAGTAATTTTAAGAGATATGTCGAAGTTTTGAAAAGATTCAAATTTAATGTAAATCTTTAAATAAACCCTAATATAAAACAAAATGTAGATTTTAAACCAAAAAATTAGACTCTTTTCAAGAATTGTGAAAGCCATCAAAAAAATAAATTTTCTTATGATTCCGAGGAAAATTAAAAATAAATTATCATTTTGAAAAAATATTTTAAAAGTTTTTCAAAGATTTCAACAAAATTTTCAAAAAAGATTCTAGAAGATTTTAAGAAAATTTGCATCATAATTTTCAATCTTTTTAAAGCTCCTAAATATCTCTTAAAATTACTCAATTTTTTTCTACAAATTTTTATTTGTAAATTATACTTCAAAATTTAAAAATGTCCCTTACAAATTAAACATTTTTCAAATACAACAATTAAAATTGTAACGTTCAAAGTTTAAAAGCTCTTCGAAATTTTAACGATCCCAGGTCTTCTATGTCAAACAATTCAGTTAAAAATTCTTTACTTTTAAATCTTTGGTTTCAATTTACTTGTCTTAAATAAAAATTCAAATATTGCTAAATATTCAATAATTAATCTTTTTTTCAATTAAAAATTTCATATTGAATGTGTTCAAAAATGTATGTTTTAGATTGAAACAAAATATTAAATTTAATAAAATCCTTTAATTAATAATATATTATTGTGAAGTTATTTTGAAGTTGAAAATAGTTTATAAACTTTTAGTCACACCTTCACATTTATTTAATGACTAAGACTTTCAAATTATAACCGTTTAAGTTTTAACTTTGAAATCTGAAAATTCTTAAATTTTGAACTGGTTTAAAATCGTTTTGTCAAATCGTATTTGTTCACTTTTTATTACTTAAAGTTCAGATAAATGAAAAAAATGTATTTATTTATTGAATAAAAATGTTTTTTATCCAAAAGTTTCAACATCAAAGGCTTTTGTTTTTTATTTGTTCAAGTCTTTAAGAAAGCATTTAAAACTTCTTTAAATTAAAAATGTAGGCTTATAAATGACTATTTTAAATGGGAAACTTTTAAAGTAAAAAAATTTTGAATTACGCATTGTAAGCTAAATAATAGCATAATTGAAAAACATAACAATTTACCTAATTATTTAAAAACTGTTGAAATTGAACTAGGTTAATTTTTACTTTAAAAAATTATTTCTCAATAAAGTGGTTAAATCTCTGATCAATAAAATGACTTTGTAACCAATTAATTCAAATTTTAACCAAGCAGTTGAATTTTTAAACAAAAAAAGTGACTTCGCAATAAAACATGTAATAGTTCAATTTTCAAATAAAAACGATTAATTTTCAACAACAAAAAACAACGAATTTTCAACAAAATATCTCAATTTTTAACAAAAAAGATAAATTCTCAAACAAGAAACTGTAATAATTGATATTTCAAATAAAAAAGAATTTTTATTTTTAATCAAAATTAGTTGAGTTCATCCAAACAAATTTTGTTTCAACAAAATAGTAAAATCATTGATCAATAAAATTAATTTGAAGCAAAGTAATTCGATTTTTAACCTTGAATTTTCAGCCAAATAGATCAATTCTCAATATAAAATTTAATACTTCAATTTTCAACTAAAAACGATAAATTTTCAACAAAAATGAAACAGTTAAATTTTCAGTTAAAAAAATTAATTTAAAAAACGACGAATTTTCTGCAAAATAATTAATTCTTGAACCCAATAAAATAAATTTTTAACGAACTAGTTCAACTTTAAACAAGTGGTTCAATTTGGGATCAAAAATTAATTAAATTCACAAACACATCTTAAAATTTTTAACTAAAAGACATGAATTTTAAGCCAAAAATATATTAGTAAAATTTTTAATTCAAAAGAATAAACTTTCAACCAAAAATAGTTGGATTTTCTTATTGGGTTCTATTCAATTAGTTTACAGTGCGAAAAAAGGTAAAAGGGGAAGTTTCTTTTGATCCAAAAGGACGAATTTTCTATCCAAAAAGACATATATATGTTCAACAAAACAGTGAAATTTTTAACAAAAAAAAGATTAATTTCTAACAAAATAGTTCCATTTTTATCAAAATAAGTACATTTTCCATGAAATAGTTTAATTGTGAACCCAATAGTTACATCAAAAACCTATCAATATGAATTTTTAACCAAATGGTCGAATTTTTAAACAAAAAAGATACAATAAAAAAACACAGTTTCATTTTCAGCCAGGTAGTTGAATTTGCAACAAAAAACACTAATTTTTTAGAAAACCTGCGAATATATACTAAAAAAACTTGAATTTTAACAACAAAGTAATTTGCACCCAAGAAGGATAATATCTAAATCCAAAAGGACGAATTTCCTATGGTTGGATTTTCTGCCAAGAAATATGACTTTTTAGCCAAGCAGATAAATTTTCAACTTTAGATTATCGAAAATTCCCTGATTCTGTCAGGTTTTGCTTGACATTCCCTGACTTTCCAGTAATTCCTGTCCTGCAGCAACCTTTTTTCTCGCAAAATTTTAGGATGTTTATGAAATTCCTTTACAAATCAAAAGATTTGCATACGAAAGCTGTAAAATTCAATTCAAGACTATATTAGAAAAAAGACTCCAGGATGGAACAGAAATTTACTTGGTAGATTTGACAGTTTATTAGATTTTATTGTTTATTTTTTGAGGTTATGTAATGTCAGAAACAATTGGATGAAATTAGTCAATCGAAAATTTGCAGCATTTGTTGTAATTTACGGCTGGCTGAGAATGAAAATCTAACGTGAATAAAAAAAATTGGAAGCTCGAGAAAACTGTGAATTAGCTTTTTATTTGCCAAGATAACGTATTAAAAGTTTACAATCTTAATTTTATTCAATAAGCACGATAATAAATTACTGAAAAACATTCTTGTTCCAAAAAATAGATTTGAAACTTAATTATTTTAGACTTTATTACTCAATTTGTTGAAACTTGAAAATTGTCTGGGTAACATACAATAACTCAGGGATTCTAAAATTAATTTTAAGAATTTTAAGAGACT
Source organism: Belonocnema kinseyi (assembly GCF_010883055.1). NCBI lineage: Eukaryota > Metazoa > Arthropoda > Insecta > Hymenoptera > Cynipidae > Belonocnema > Belonocnema kinseyi. Next base: position 51,249,469 of record NC_046665.1, read on the forward strand.
ACTTAAAATAGAATTTAACAAAATGGAGCACTGGAAACAAAAAATTATTTTAAAAAAATGTCCTACTCTAATTATTTGCACTTACAAATTATAACCTGCTCTAAACAAAAGATTAATAATAAATACTGAAACTTGAATATTGAAAAAGAAAACGATAGACTTACTGAAGATACGACTGCCAATTGATTCGTTGATTCCTGATATCTGCAGCTTGCTGCTGCAAAACGCTCGTTGCAGCCAGCATATCTAAATATGTTAAAAACTTAAGAACCGTCGAATCAATAAAATAATAGGGGATATTAAGCAAAGAAACGAAAATTGATCTTTTAAACTAGAAATTTCAGAAGCAAGGTAAAGTCAATTATCGAAGTAATCGTGGCTTGTCAAGGAATTGACATTTTCAACAATGTTCAATCGTCCTCGTAGACAGGTTATGAAACATTAGAAATCAAGTTATGCTAATTTAAAATAATTAAAGCAGAATTAAAAAGAATTTTAGTAGCAAATCTTGGCTGAAGGGAGGGGCATTAGAGACGTGTGATTTTTATTGCTTCTTACCGATTTTCTCATCAGGTAGCGCAGGGATGATTTCCTTTAGATTTGTTCGGTCCGCCATTTTTGCAGTATTTTTGGCAATTACTGGGACGAAAAGACTCGCCTTTTCAGGCGGTTTTTGATGTTTTTCTAAGAACTTTTCTAATTTCACTTAATCCACCAAGTTTAGCTGTTCGATCACACGGGGTCACGGGATTTATCATTACCAACATTCTCGTCTGTCAAAACACTAGTGACTTTCAGGGAATTTCTCGAAGTCATTAAAGTTACTATGTAGCATCACTGATCGGGATTCGCTGGAGCGAGATTTTCAAAAACGTTCGACTCATTTGTCGGTCGCTCGACGTGGTAACGGTTGTGAAAATATTGTTTAACGAATTTTTAACACTGCTTTGTTGTTAAATTATGCCAATTTGTTGTTATTTTCGAAGTTTTAGGTGAATGTTCGACGAAACGGAAGTGACGCGAAACTTAAAATTAGATTTATATTCGTTATTTATAATAGTTAAAAAATTAAGATGAATGAAAATTGCATCTCTTGTGTCGGGTTTTAAGTTAATTTTTGCGAGTGTTTTGTGTGTTATAGTTATTTTTGGGGAGGCAATCTGGTAATGCTGTCGAAGAAATGAAGGTGAGTGAATTCATGCTTTAAAATTGGAGTTTTAGTGAAAAATAAAAATACAGGTTATGTCTATGTTTTTATTTAGATCCGTTGGAATAACAATGGGCGGGAATTTAGTAAAACGCCAATAATGGGTCAACTTGTTTATTCCTGTATTATTCGATATCGACTATTTCTTTAAGAATTCAACTATTTTGTTGAAAATTTAACTCTTCTGTTGAAAATTAGGCTATTTTGGAAATTTTTTTAAATATCAACTATTATATTTTTCTATGATAATAAATCTTTTTGTTGCAAGTTCAACATTTTTTTGATAAAGTTTAATTATTTTTTTTACAAAATGGGACTATTTGTTGGAAAGTTTATCTTTTAAGATAGAAAAGTTCAGTAATTGCACAAAATTCCAATAGTTTTGTTGAAAATTAGATATTTTGTTAAAGACATCTTTTTAAGTTTAAAAATACAACCAAATGCATGAAAATTCATCTTTTAAAGTTCAAACTAATTAAAAATTCAACACTTTTGTTAAATATTCAACTCTTTTGCTGAAAAATTAATTATTATGTTGTAAATTTAATTATTTTGTTCAAAGTTCGTCTTTTTTGGTAGAAAAATAATCTTCTTTGTTGAACATTCGTCTTTTTGTTTGAGAATGTATGTTTATAGATTGAAAATTCAACTATTCAGTTAAAGATTTAACTGTTTTGTTAAAAAAGCAACTATTTTGTTTAAAATTCAACTATATTTTTGCAATTTTAACTATTTAGATCAAAATTTGACTATTTTGTTGATTTTTTTTTAAATATCAACTATTATATTTTTCATAAAAAATGCTGGAAGTTCTGTTGACTACTGGTCGTAATTTATTGGAGCTGATTGAGGGGTCTTTTTTATTAAATATTACCCTGGTCGACACTAGTAACACCAACTACTACTATTATTACATTTTTCTATGAAAATTGGTCTTTTTGTTGAAACTTCAATCTTTTTTTGATTGAGGCTTAATCATTTTTGTTTTAAAAATTCGACTATTTGGTTAAAAGTTTATCTTTTTAGGTAAAAAATTCAATTATTTGCTCAAAATTCAACTAGTTTTGTAGAAAATTTAGGTATTTTGTTAAAGATATTTTTCGGCCAAAATTAAAACTTTTTAGGTTGAAAGTTCAACAATTTGATTTAAAATTCAGATTTTTGGTTGGAAAATTAATTGTTTTGTTAAAAATTTAATTTTTTTTTTTAATTTGTCTTTCTTGATAAAAAATTAATCTTCTTCGTAGAAAATTCATCTTTTAGATTGAGAATTTGTCATTAGAGGTTGAAAATTAAACTCTTTTGTTAAAGATTCAACTATTTTATTGAAAATTAAATTTTTTGAATGAAAATTCAACTATTTTTTAAATAAATTTTAACTGTTCTGTTGAAGATTTATCACTGTTTGAAAATTTAACTATTTTTCTTTTTTTTTAAATTTAAACTTTTATATTTTTCTATGAAAATTCATTTTTTTTTTTTGAAAATTAAACTTTTGTTATTGGAGTTTAATCATTTTTCATTTAAAAAGTCGTCATTTACTTAAAACCTTATATTCTTAGATACAAAATTCCAGTATTTGATAAAAATTCAACCAATTTGTTGAAAATCTTGGTATTGTATTAAAACGACCTATTTTTTGCCATTGAAAATTCAACAGTTTGTTTGAACATTCGTATGCTTGAAGTTTAATTTTTTTTTTTTTTACAAATTCTACCATTTGCATAAAATTTCATCTTTTTAGGTTGAAAATTCAACTTTTTTGTTGAAAAATTAATTGTCATATTGAAAATTAAATTACATTGTCAAAAATTTAATTATTTTGTTGAAAATTCGTCTTTTCGGGTAGAAAATTCACCTTAATTGTTGAAAATTTATCTTTTTGTTTGATAATTTATCTTTATAGGTTTAAAATTCAACTATTTGATCAAAGGTTTAACGATTTTTTAAAAAATTCAACTCTTTTGTTAAAAATGCAATTATTTGTTGAAATTTGTTTATTTTGAAATACATGTTAAAAATCCATCTCTGCAGGTAGAAAATTCCATTTTTTTTGCTTAAATAAAGAAATTTTAAATCGTTTTATTCTGTTCATAAAAGATTCCATGTTAAAAATATTACAATATGAAAATTCTGGTCCTTGAATACTGATGGTCAGGGAAAATGAAAAATTTGTCAGGGTAAAATCAGGGAAAAGGATGGGAATTTTGAAAATGTGGATATTAAATATACTTCCAGTTAAAAAAAAATGGTTAAAAAAATTGTGTAGGCAAAAGAACGTTACAAAAATCAAAATCAGTTTTCTGATTATATAATTTTTCTTATTTTTGTGTTGAATTTTTTCTTTAAAAAAAAATGGAAAACTGGTAAAAACGCATTGCAAAAGGTAAAAATGGAATATAGAACTGGATTTTTTTCATAAAAAGTGTTTTATTTTCCAATGATAATTCGTATCGTATGTATAGAACTACTCGTTAACTCCACTTCGCTCGAATAGCCTTGTCCCTATCACAAAGAGACTTATAGTTTTACGGTCCTCTCACGGGGTTGGTTCTTGTAGATATTTTCGCTTTCATTATAAAAGTGTGAAAAACTTTCATGGTGTTTCTTTTTCTCTAATATCGATAGGAAATACTATACGTGAGTATCTATAATAACATAACACTAGGATATCGTTCTGTTTAGTATTACACTGTTAAATCTTACCTTTTATATTTCATATCTGTTTTTTTTTTAATA
>NC_046665.1:51253514-51275041 GCF_010883055.1 Belonocnema kinseyi
AAATTGTCAGTACAGTCTGTTGTATTTAAGCTCTTCTAATATCGAATAACTTTTCTTTTATACAGTGTCGCCTAAATATTGTCATCGTTGACAAAAAAAACTGACGCCACGTTAATTGCAAGTAAACAAGGATATTCGGAGCACGTTGCCCTTGATTTATAGATTTCACGACCTTTTCTTTGCATTCCAAATTGACTACACTCGAAGCATTTTCTTCACAATTATCGGAATAACAATCTCTTTTTGCAAAAAATAAAAAACCCCATTAAAACTGGCAAGAAGCTAATTACTTTTTTTTTAATTCACTAGCAAAAACTAGGAGGAATCGGATACAATTTCTTGTCGAGGACAGGCCGATAAATAAATTTGCCAATAACATTTGACGTAAAAAAGAATAATTTCTCTGGTAAGTGCAATACGCGATTGCAACCTAATATTCAAAGGACGTAGAAATAACTATCGTCAATTATAAACATAGAATAGTTACATTTCAACAGGCAAATATCTAACTTTTCATATACCTAAAGTTCTACACATACTCTTGCGTCAATTTAATAATAATCATCTTAGATAATTAAAGCGTTCGCTCATAGCGTACAAATTTCTCTCATTCTCCACAGGCACTCGACGCGGCACAATGTATATATCTTTTTTTTCATTTAATTTAGTTATTTACAACGTTTAAATTTCACGTTTAAAGTTGACCTACTCATCTAGTTTCGATATTATAAAATCCGTTTAACGTTTTTTAATACCAATTCATTATGAATCATGAATACTGGACATCTTTTCTATTATCCGTTAAGACTATTAAGTAAGTAATGTTAAACATTGTTATAAAGCAAATTTCAAGAAGGCATCAAATTAGTACGGACATGTTTTACAAACGCCTTGTAAAAATAATAGATTTTATCTCATACGTTTGGACCACTCGCGAATAGAATATAAATGATATATTTAAATCAACAGTCTAACTTATAGAGTTTATACTGCGCCTCAATTTTTATTGCGACTGTGCGTTCGAATTTTTTCGGGTTTTATTTATTTTTTTTCGTTCACTTAATACCTATGAAATTTCTTTCATCGTTAATTTCATTTGTACTCTTTTTTCGAACACACATTCTAATTTGTCTTTATATCCAGAAAAGTGCGATCTTCAGTTGGAAGATTACTTTCACAAAAGTAGAAATTTTAAATTCAAGAATTCTCACTTGGGTTTAATTTAATTCAGTTGGTGAAAAACTTTATTGACAATTCATTGACAGTTCACAATTTAAACCATTGATTTTAACGAATTTGTAAAAAACAGTTATAAAAATTGCTCATCAAAATCAATACTTTAAATTAGGTTCGACAATTCATTGTGAAACCAATAAAACATTGTATTGATACAATACAATTTTTCACGTTCTTTTCAAATAAAGTTTTCCTTCCAAATATACATTTTTCATTTTAGATTCTTTTTAAAAGAACGAACATCTCTGAAAAACTTTTTGAAATTCGTTCAAAAACTCCGAGAAATTCGTACGAGTTTATTAACTGCTTAAATACTGATTTTAAATTTCTTGAATTTAAAACAACACTTTTCATTCCCTCGAAATTCTCCAACAATTTTCGGAGATAATACACTTGTCGCAAGAGCAACAATTCTACAAATTGTTTTTTTTTTTATACATAAAGAACATTTAGGTAGACGATAATTCTTGGCACAATTTTTATCTTCAAAATTTGTTTGTCAATATTATGTGAAATTAGTTGAATTTGTACTTATAAATTCCCAGTTTGGCACAAAAAGTTGCGTTTTAAATTTAAACTGAATCGCCACTTTTCAGGAATTAGAACACCTTGCACGTACCACGTTAAACAAGTAACCGAAAAGTGCGCCTAATAAAAAATAAAACAATGAGGCGAACCGAGATATTTATACCTCCGAGGCGTCTATTTCTAAGTCATTAGTAATAATTAAAAGTACAGGATCTATCGAATGACTTTTAAGTACATTTTCGTAACCAGGATGCAAGTGATTATGCTTTGATCTTAAGTAATCGTAAAACAATATGAAATACTGGTGTTTCGTCGTAACCGTACAAAAATTGGTCCTCTCAGGACTCCAGTAAAAAAAACACTCTGCGACCCATATTCGCTCATCTATTCACAAATTCATTTTCACAAGTACCTTCACACAAAAAACACACATAATTGCATAAAATTATGGACGCACACTTACGTCCACGAGCACGTATCGTTAATTACTTATCAATATGTATCTCAAAATTCAGTAGCAAAATGCTCTAGAGAATTTAAAAAAAAAAACTAGTACTGCTCCATTAATTCTTTCTACAAAAAGTCTAATCTTTATATTCTAGTAAAATTTGCAAAATTTAAGACAGTTGATACCTTTAGCACAACACTGAGTCAGCGAAAATTATTTTAAAAATATTTTCGACTTTTGGAAGACAAAATATGGATGCTTGATCTAATTTTTGGAAAATTAGTCAATTAGTTTTGAGATACTTTCGGTCTTTTGCTGAGATACATATATGTGATTTAAAATTATCAACTGTCTTGAATTTTAATCTACAAAGGTACGTTCGAATATTTACGAATATTTAATTTTGAATTATTAATTTTTAATGCTTTTAGTGAAGCTGTTCAATTTTAAGTTCATTTCTCTTAAATAGATTGAAAGATGTCTAAATTCTGAAAAAAAATTATGGCAGGATGAGGTCATTTCTTCAATTTTTTAAAATTATATTGCAAAAATACTTCAAATTGCTGTTTCTAAAGGTGAATTTCTGCTTAAATGCAGGAACTTGTTAAGATAATTGAAAATAATTTTCCTTGCACGGTGTAAGAAGTTCAAGTTGGAACAAAAATGGAAAATTTTAACTATTTTTTCGACTGTAAACAATATTTTTTAAATACATGAAATAAGCAATCATAAATTGTCCATGAAAGTTGTTTAAAATATATATAAACTTGATTTTTACTATTATTTTCCTACAAAAAACTTCAAAATTTGCAAACTTTTTAATTCCAACTTTAACTTATTTCAGAGTGCAAAACAATAAAAATTATCTTAATAAGTTGCTGTGTGATTATATATAAATTTACCTTTGAAATGTGCCCGGTCACCAAAATTCCTGGTCATTTCCTGGTTTTCAGATTAATCCCTGATAAATAATTAATTTTAAATAATTTAATTGAAAAACTTTAGACTTCAGTTTGAATTTGTAAATTGTTCATTTGTAATTTTTGTCACTTTTAACTCTAAGGCTTGAATGATTAATTTTTAATTTCAATTTCAATTCTTTGTTATAAATTATTCAATTTTAAAGATTGCTGTTTTGAAAACGTACATTTTTAAAATCAGGATGTCTAGTGATAAGGCAATTTGAAATTTCCAGTTTTTACCTGACCACATTCTTTTTTCCTCGACCAATCTAATCATTTTTTCTGTAATTTGTCCCAATTATTTATTTACACATGTCAAACTTATCGGAATTCTTCATAAAATGAGCCAGAATGAAAACATTTGATCCATTTTTTTGAAAAATATGTTACAAAAGTAGTGCAAATTGGAATATGCTCTTAAAAATATAAATAAAATATAATATAATAACGATTTTTCAATGTCCTTGGGATCATTTTGAAGGTAAATATCTATAAAATCACAACATTTTGGCTTACATTCAGACAAGACGTTTAAAGTTGAAACAAAAATGTTGGAAAATTTTAAATATTTGTTCTGTTGTAAGAAATATATTTTTTTAATATGTAAAATAATTAATTATGAGGTATCTATCAAATGTATTTGAAATTTACGGGTAATTACTAAAAAGAGAACTATTTTAGGTCACAACCGTTTTGCACATCTGATAACGCACCTGTTCCAATCTACTAATTCAAAATGAATAATTTCTTAACAATATTAACAATAAATTTTAAATAATTGAGATTCAAAGAGGGCATGATTTCAAATATCACTTGAAAATATGTCCCAAAGTTTTTTATATGGTCACGTAGCGTTGTTTTTTTAACATAAAACTTGAAAATAATTATTCAAACTTTTCAAAATAAGGGCCACAATTGTTAATTTTATGTATCCATGTTAAATCTAAATAAGAGTAAATAAAGATTAGCATTTTTGCACAATACTTTATATCAAATGTCTGGCAACGTTTCATATTAGTTTGTTATACTACAAAATAATATATTTTGAAACACCGAAGTAAAAATGAAATAAATTGTGATAATAAAATCAACCTATTTAAGAGAAAAATGTTCAACTCTCATATATAATTAATATATAAAGAAGTTGAACAATCATGTACAAACTTTGATGGTATCATTATTCGCTACGTGAATCAATCAGATTTTCCTCTTTCTGATTCTCGTCTAAAAAAATACAAGAAATAGAACAGAAAAAAATTCCCCGTTCTTTCCCGGGGCACTAAAAACGACTAAAATTCAGGTTTATGGACATATTCGAACGCTCCGAATTGGATTTGAAAGAGCACTTTTCTCCAAGTGTGAGAACATGAATTTAAAAAAAGGCGACGAAAATGTGCATAAAAAAATACGTGCTTTGCGCTCGTTTTCGGTTTAGATCAGTCTCAGTCAATCTGGCTTGCATTTGGCTGCATGTCCCTTGTAAACTCCTGTACTTCGAAGGCAGGAATGCAAGCCCCGTATGGAAGCATTTCAGTAGAAAATATATATTTTATTATATACATATATGCATATGTATAAAGTACATATATAGATCATCCGAGTAAGTTCTCTATCAGCCTATTCTAAAATAGTCATCTAGATTTTTAGTCCCCTCACCAAGAATTAACGCTATCGCGGACTATGCGCGTTTTACAGTCGTCCCCCTATCAGGGTTTTTAATAATCCATGCAGCATTCGCTCTCACCTATACTAGAACCTGATTCCCGGAGACTTATGGGCCGCATAAGCATGGAATCTGAAGAACGCGAAGGAAGTTTATACTTGATCGTTCTTCACGCATCGGGTTTTTTTTCCTTTTGTTTTTATCACATCTGTAAATCTGCTATCGTCTTGGACTCTACCGTACATCCTATTTTGTTTATCAGTTCGGAATTTCCTTCTTAGCGATAAAATAATGTCCGTTTAAAAATATTCGACGATTCAGTGGTCCCCACGTAACAACTCCATCAGGAGATTGAACGAACAACCCTCCCCTTCTGCACGTTTTGCGCTCAGTAACTCCTTTCCGGCTTGGCACGTTCTTTGTAGGTCGGGAATCCTGAGGAGAAGTTCACCAAACTTTGCTGGCATCTCCGGATACCTGGCGATTGTGTATTGTTGGAGGGCCTGGAGAGCCTTCTCCTGGGAGGCTCTCACCTTTTCGGGCTCTTTCAGTTCGCTCGTGTCCGATGTAAGGAGTACTATCACCTGAAGGAAAGATTTGGGAATTAGTTTGGAAGTATTGTTTTCCGGGTTTCTGATTTGGTCATTGTTGTTGTTCATTTTGGTTTAAATATTACGGATTCCTTACGGACATCAGATTTTAAAATAGCATCAATAGAAATTAACTTTATAAATAAACAGCATCAGCTTGAATTTATTAATGTTTAAATTTATAAGACAGGATTCGTTAATCCGCTGGAAACAAATTATATTCATTTCATACTTTAATAAATCTTAGAATAAATAGTTTTTACTTGTCAATAATCAACTATGATCGAAACTCTAAGAATACATTTTTAAATAGAAATATATAATTTTGGGACAGTCAATATATAGATTCAACATTTTTTAAATATTAACTAAATAATTAGTGTATTAGAATATATTATTGAATCTCAGTAAGCATTTTGACAATAATAAAAATGTTCCAAGATTTCAAAAGAATTCCAGAGATTAAAAGGAAGATTTCTGATATCCTAAGATTCGGCGACCCAAGAACAGTTTCAAATCTGGCCGGAAATCTTAGAACTCTTTCAAATCTTCGCATTTGCAAAATTCAAACTTTTTATTAGGTACGCTAGTAAAATCCCGAATCCAAACAATTACATAATAGTCAGATGGTAAAATAATCATAAATAAAATAAAGTTAGTTTATTTTATGAATATATTTTTTTATTATTTAAACAGTTTTTTAATTCTTCAGATTATTTTGTGTGTAAAGTTAATCTTCTTGGTTGTAAATTCATCTCTTTAGTTGAAAATTTCACTACTTTGTCGTAAAATTCATTTTTCTTTTTGCTTGGAAATTGATTTATTCAACTGAAAATGTTACTATATTATTTTTAGTCAAAAATTTATGTTTTACATTGAAAATTGTCATTTTGTAGTTGAAAATACAACTATTTAAATAAAAATGCATGTATATTGCAATTTTTGTATGAAAATTAAATCTTTTAGGTTCAAAATTCATCTCTTTGGGTGAAAATTTTATTATTTTGTTAAAAATTAGTCTTTTTTGGTAGAAAAATAATGTTCTTGGTTCAAAATTCATCCATTTTAATTAAAAATGCAACTTATCAGCAGAGGATTCCACGAATTTCGTTAAATATGAACTTTTTTGTTGAAAATTCAATGTTTTGTGAATAAATTGTCTTCTTGGTTTGAAAACTCGTTTTTTCGCAAAAATCTAATCTTTTTTAGTAAAAAATACATCTGATTGTTCGAAAATTCTTGAACTTTGTTGAAATTTTTTTTTCGGTAGGAAGTTAATCTTCCTGGTTGAAAACTCGTCTTTTTCGTTAAAAATTCAACTATTTTTGTAGGAAAATTTAACTATTGGATAGAAAATTCATTTTTTTCATTAAATTTTTTTTTAATTCATCTTTTTGGTTCGAAATTTAAATATGCGGTTAAACATTAATTGTGTTTGAAAATTTGTCTCTTTGGATAGAACCTTAAATCTTCTCTGTTGAAAATTCATCTTTTTAGTTTAGGGTTGAACTATTTGATTAAAAGTGATTTTCTTTGTTTTGGTTAAATTAATCTGGTTCAAGATTAGTTGTTTTTTTTAAATTGAAAAATAATTTTTTAAACTGAAAACTGAACTATTCCATCCATTGATAATCATAAATACAATAAAATTATTTATTTTATGAATATATTGTTTATTTTTTTATTTATTTATTATTTAAACAGTTTTTTAATAAGTTATTTTCACTTCAACCATCAGCTAACTTCATTTTATTAAAAGCTAAGGGGAAAACAATGGACCAAATGCATGGAACAAAACTTTATTTCTGCAATATCTTTGTGATTAATAATAATAAGTATAATTTTATTATTTCATTAAATAGTAATTAAAAAATAAAAACTAATTTTCAAATATACCTATATAGAAAAATTAGCTTTTACGAAGCTATTAGCAAAATATGGCAAAAATTAACTGAATCCCATGCATTTGGTCCCTTGTTTTCCCTTCAGAAATCAACGAAGTGAAGTTAGCTGTTGATTGAAGAGAAAATACCGCATTGTTTAGACTCTGGAATTTTCAAATTGGGTAATATTATAAGCTGCCAAAAATGGTGTAATTCCGGAATTTTCAAATTCGGGAATATTTAATTTCGGCTATTATATAATTTCAAGAATTTCCTATTTCGAATATTTTCTTTTCCGGGAATTTGACAGTATTGAGAATTTTATTTCTCGAGATTTTTCCGTCTTCGCATTTTTAGAAATCTTTTGAAATCTTTTCCCTAAACGCAAATACTTCAAAATAAAAATGCATTTTAAATCTTTCAAACTCTATCCTAATTTCCTTACCTTCATCGCCACGTATTCGTACTGGTCCACCCTGAGCCGCCTAAGATTATTCGTAAAAGCCAGCATTCTCTCAATACAAGTCGCTAAGCCAAGTTGCCTCGCCTGTTCCAGGGTAATCGACTTTCCCAATGACACTCTGATTTCTCCAGGAGTACTCATACTTCTGAAGCAACACGAGAAGAGCAATAACTCACACCACGAGTTGATCAGCAAACAAATCTGATCATCAATCGAGATATTTTTGAATAGCGGCAGGCTTTTACACCATTTGACAATTTTATACAGTCTATGATCCGCAATATTGCACAGGTTCGACAAAAAGTCAGGATTTTGGGTGGGATTTCCGTTAGGATTGCAACTGGGGTTAGGACTGGGGCTGACATTGGCCGAAGCACTCGTTGGTGAGTGTTGATGATCATGATTACTGGCTGGTACCGAGCCCGCAGAATTCGGCCTCGCAGGTTCTCTACTGTTGATGTTTCCATTACTTCCACTCGCTCCATTCGAAGTTGCTCCACTAGCGAGAGGATCTCCACTTGCACTGCTGCCACTGATACTGCCATTTCCGGCAGAACCACTGTTCTGACTTCCTCCAACTCTATCATTATCATTATAATGCCAAAGATGTTCCACATCCATGATGTCCTGCAAAAGTTGCGGCACTGCTTGAATTTTATGAGAATGATTCGAATGATGTCTCATGGAATGATGATGCTCGGATCCAGGAGGCGCTGGACTGCAAGATCCTCCGGTCATTTTGTCACCAGGCATCCCGCCGGCAGGACTGCCGATGAGATTCGCTGGCAAGGTATACGTACACTGATAGGTACTTCGTCCACCTCGAGTTCTGTCCTCCCTGATCGCTTCGAGTTTCATACCCATGTTGAGACACTTATCGAATCGACAAGCTGGACATTTTTTTCGTGTCGCTACCGTCACTGGACAACCGGCTCCTCTTAGGCAGACATAATTCTTCCGGTTTTGGACTGTTCTTTTGAAAAATCCTTTGCAGGATTCACAGGAGAAGATGCCGTAGTGGAAGCCGCTGATCTTGTCGCCACAAATCGGACAGGGACTGTTGATCAGCTGTTGTCGGGTGGAAATTCCGGTGGGTGCTGAGGGTATTCTGCAGTCATCTTGATCGTCAGGATGCCCTTCGGAAGAGACTTCAGAACCTGGAGCTGAGTAGTGATGGCTGGCTGCAGTGGATTGGGCTGGAAGGTGCAAGGGATTGCCTTGAGCGACTTGGTGATGATGCTGGGGATGTGCGTGTCTTGGTTGTTGGATTGGCGAGTGTGTGGGGGGACTGAGAGATCCATAGCTGTAGCAACTACTAGAGGCGTCTGAGTTGTTCCGCGAGAGGGAGTGCGAAAGTGATAATGATAGGGAGGATGTTGAGTTGTTAAAACTATGCCGTGAGAGGGATAACGAGGACGAAGGAACTGGACTTCCTGGTCCCAGTGCCGAATGTCGTGCTGCATGAGGGCTCTGTGTTGGAGAACTGAAGACACTGTAGGCTGAGTGAATTGCGGAATCAGGCGACGGAACCTAGGAGAAAAGAAAAGATAAAGAGATAAAGACAGTATTTCATGGTTTCATCAGTGTCACAGGGTGGCCCATAAACCGTGAAAACCGGAAAATGACCGCCAATTCATTTTTTGACAGGGAATTCAACAAATTTTTAGAAAAAAAGTCTGCCCAGGTTTGATTTCAACAGTTTTTTAAATAATCAGTTGAATTTTCATCTTTTTCAATTGTCATTTAATTCAGTTCACAATACGTAATTCGAAAATCTCTCACTTACAAATTTTTCATTTTGGACTTTAATTTTTAGGCGTAAATTTTTCAATCAAAGAATTTTAAAATGCAGTTTTAAAGACTTGAACAATGAAAAATAAGTAGCGTTTGAAATCGACAATTTTCGATAAAAACAAAAAAACATTTTTAGTTGATCAAATGTGAATATAAATTAAATTGGTTTTTAAAATTTAAGTATAAATTATTAGTAATAATATATGATAATTATTATTTTACGATACGATTCGGAATCAGTTCACAATTTTATAATTTCCAGATTTTTATGTAAACGCCAGATGGAAACTTTATAAACTATTTTGAAATAACCTCAAAATAATATACTCATAATTAAAGGCTTTTATTAAATTAAAAATATTGTTTAGTCTAAAATTTGAAAATTTGAAATTTTTTAATTAAAAAAAGAACAATTGCTTAATATTTGAGTTTGCATGTAAAATCAGCAATTATAAATCAAATTTTCAAAACTAAACAAAAAACGAAACTTTGAACATTAAAATAATTTAATTGTTCTATTTGAAAAAAACCGAATTTAAAGTAAAATTATTCACTTTTGATTTATAATGAATATTACACACCTACGAGTATAATTCTTAGAAAGAATTCGAGTAAATTTAAGAGATATTTAGAAGGTCTGAAAAGATACACATTTAATTTGAAGTTCGAAATGATTTAAAATAATTTAAACAAAGTGCCTAATTTAAAACAAAATATATATTTTTGCAGATTTGAAACAAAAAATTAGAAGCTTTTCAAGAATTAGGAAAAGCTCTAAGAAGAATAAACAACATTTTCTTAAGATTCCTATGAAAATTAAAAATGACTTTTCATTTTGAAAAACTAATTTCAGAGAATAATAAAAAAAAATGTTTAAAGAGTTCAAAAATTGTTAGAAATGAATCTGAAGATTTTAAGGAATTATTTTTTATTTTGCAGGATTTAAGAACAAAAATTTATAAAGAATTCGAATCATTTTAAAAGATGTTTGGAAGTTCTAAAAAAAATTCAAAAATAACTTAAAATTTGAATAAATTTAAAACAACAAGTACAAGTTTCAAGACTTTGAAATAAAATGTTGAACCTTTTTATGGATATTTAAGCTATATAACAAAAATGTAATCGTTCAATTTTTAATATTTCCAGCTTAAAATTACTTAAAATTATTTGGAGTACAGTTTTGATTACTTCAAATGGAAAAAGTTTTAGCTTGAAACTTCGAATTTTTAAATTCCATTGACCGTGAAGAATGTTTGCGAATCGGAAAAAACCGGGAATTTTTTTATTTCATTAAAATGGCCACCCTGTATCAGAAAGAAAATTAATTCGTCTCATAATTTCAAACTTCACTTCCTCTTTTTCCCCATGTTTTTACGAAACTTTCACTTTTTATTCGTATTTTTAGTAAAAAGTTAATTCTTTTTTATTGAAAAGTCTACTGTAATCTTTTTGGTTCAAAATGTATCCCGTTTAATTTAAAATTCTACTATTTGGTTAAAATCTTTATTATTTTGTTAAAAAATCAACTATTTTGGTAGGAACGTTATCATTCTTCGTGGAAATTTGAACATTTTTGGATTAAAATTCAAATCTTTGATAGAAAATTAATCTGTTTCGGTTAAGGATTCAAATATTTCGTAGGAAATTTCTCTTTTTTGGTTGATTTCAAATTTTCTTTATTTAGATTAAAATATTTCTCGATAGAAATATCAATTATTACATTTTTCGTTGAGACTTCATGATTTTTTGTTGGAAATTGATTCATTTGACTGAAAATGTAACTGTTTTATTTTTAATTGACATTTTGTAGTTAGAAAAAACTCTTTAATTGAAAATTCATGTATTTTATTGCAATTTCTTTTTTTTTTTAATTTAATCTTCTAGGTTCATAATTCACCTCTTTGGTTGAAAATTGTATTATTTTGTAAAAAATGAGTCTTTTCTGGTAGAAAACTAATTATCTTGGTTAGAAATTTATCTTTTTTCGTTAAATATGAACTTTTTTGTGGAAAATTCAATTGTTTTGTAAAAAATTTCGTCTTCTTGGTTTTAAAACTCAGTTTTTTCGTATGAATCTAATCATTTTTAGTAAAAAATGCATCTAATTATTCAAACATTCTTGTATTTTGTAGAAATTTCTTATTTTTGGTAGGAATTTATTCTTTCTGGTTTAAAATTAATCTTCTTCGTTGAAAATACAACTACTTTTTAAATGAAAATTAACTATATGGTATAAAATTGGAAACTTTAACTATTTGGTAGAAAATTCTTATTTTTGTTCAAATACGATTTTTTTTAAATCATCTCTTTGGTTAAAAATTTAAAAATCTGGCTGAACATTCATGTATCTTTTTAAAAATTTGTTTTTTTTTTTATAGAATCGTAATCTTTTTTGTTGAAAATTCACCTTTTTGGTTGAGGATTGAACTATTTTATTAGGAGTGTTTTTTTTTTAATTCAGCCGGTTGAAGACTCGTTTTTTTATTAAAAACTAATTTTTTCAACTGAAAAAATTTAACTATTCCATCCATTTTTTGTTGAAAACTAATCTTTTTAGTTGAAAATTTAACTGTTTTGTTAAAAATTCGCCTTTTTTGATAGAATATTAATCTTTTCTGGTAGAAAATATACTTTTCTTAGTGGAAAATTAACTCTTTTTCCGCTTCAAATTGAAAGTTGAACTCTTTGGTTCAAAATTCGTCTCTTTTGCTATAAATTTCAACTCTTTAATTGTAAGATCTACTTTTATGAAAAATTAATCTTCGCTGTTGAAAATTAAAATATTTGGTTAAAGTCATCATTTTCAGACAAAGATTAAACTGTTTTGTTGAAAATTCGCCTTTTTGGATAAAAATCAATCTCGTTTGGTACAAAAGTAATGTTCCATGGTTGAAAATGAACTTTTTTGTTAAAAATTGAACTCTTCTGGGTGAAAATCTTAAATCATTTCCTCAAAATCGTCTTTTTGGGTTGAAAATTAATTTCGATCTTTTTTGTTTGAAAGCTCAATTACTTTGCTTAAAATGAAATATATTTCGACTTGTCGCCACTTGAGATATATGGCTATAATCCCCAAACATCCCCACTTAGGGATATTTTCGTAAAAATTAAGCCATTTCTCCTGTTTTGAAGTGTTGATTTCCCCTGTTTCAAATATTTTCTATAATTTGAGAATATTTTTAAAAAACAATTGGAAGTAATTTCAAAGGACTTGAATTATTTTAGGATATTTTTACAACTTCCAAGGAATTTTAAATAACTTTAAAAATGTTCAAGGGATTTCAAATTTAATTGAATGTTTTTATTAAATAGGCATTTTAAAAGATTTCAAGAATTTTAAAATTAATTTCGGTAACTTAATGACGTTTCAAAAGATTAAAAATATTTTGAGGAATTTTTAATTGATTTCAATAACTTCAAGGGACTTTTTCAAACGATCTGACACATTTTAGGATATTTAAAGATTCCAATGCGTCTTCAACCGATTAAAAAAATGTCAACGAATTTCCAAGGAATTTTAATGATCATCCTTTCTTTCCGTGTATAATCTGTTTGGGTGGAAAATTCAACTAGTTTGTTGAAACAGCAATATATTTCGACTTGAAATATTACAAATTGAAACCGTTTTATATTAAATTCAATACGGCACCTACATATTTTGTTTGATTTAAAAGAATTTACTCCCTTTACTCCCCTATTTTCGCAAAAAAATCTCCCCATTTCCCCTGTTTTTAGCTCATTTAGGGCTATGAAGTCTGGAAATAAACTCGCCTTATAATTTGACTCATTTTTTTACACTTGCCTGAGACCTCGTGTGACTGTGCTTGGTCAGATGGTGTCTGGGATTGAGCACAGGGCTGTGATTAGGTGTAGAACAATTGTAACCACCGAGGAGTTTTCCAACCAGCAAAGGCAGATCATTCTGCTGCGTCTGCTCGAGACTATCCAGTCCTCGATGTTGATGTTGATGCTGCTGTTGCTGCTGGACTTGTTGAGCATGAGACAATGGTAGCACTGTGTCATTTAGGCTATGTGAAAGTCCCGGACTCGACCGGAAATCCGGCTCCGGTTTTATTGGGAACTTGTGTTCCTGAGGTCCAGGACTCGCATTGCAGACCTGAACTCCTTCCATCGAAGTTTCCTCATGGTCCTGGAAACAGAATAGCGAACTTTATGAAATCTGATCAGTTAAGGGGGCCGCAGATCAGGCAAAAACTGGAAATCAGGGAAAAGTCGGATATTAAAAAAAAGGGTTAAATTCAGAGAATTTCTGAAAGAAGTCACTTTTTTTTTAATCACTTGTAAAAGATCTCTTTAGTCACTTTTCTTTCAATAACTCAACCCTTGGGTCTGTACCTACACTACCTATTTTATAAAAAGATATTGCGAAAAACTGTCAAATTCGATGTCATTAAAAATTGCAATAGCTCTGGAAATAATAAACATTTATAATGTTCTTGGACTCATACTAAAGGAAAGTCTCCATAGTATTTTCCTAAATTATTAAGATATTGTTAGAATTTTCCCCCACGATTCTGTTCCAGGGTTGAGTACAATCATTATTTGAAATTTTGGGATTTTTTTGCTCTAAGTTCGAAAAAATAGGGTACAATCCACGGAAACAGAACTAAAAATATCTGAACAATTTAGAAAAATACAATGAAGACCTACTTTTAAAATGATCTGAAGAACTTTAAAAAATGTGAATTATTTCTGGGGTTATTCAAAATTTATCTAAAACATCGAAAATTGATTTTTTTTGCAATATCATTTTATTAAATTGACCTTTTACCCTCAACTTGGGCTTATCCAACTCAGAATTTTTTTACTTTTCGTGCCATATAACAATAAAAAAATGCCCTGTTAATTACTTTTAGACATTTTTTAAACTAATGTTATAATTTATATTATATTATATAAAAATTATATATTTATATATTATAATAATTGATATTATAATAACTAATATTATGAAAATTAGGGCACTTTAGCAACAGCTCAAAAAGTAGGCATGTTGATAATTTATTCCCGGTACTTTATTTCTGAATTTTCTTGAATTTGTGTTTTAACTTTTTAGAGTATTTAAAAATATTTCAAGACATCTTTAACAAATTTTAATAATTTCAAGGTATATCAAAGGATTTTAAAGATTTTAAAATATTTTTGAAATGCCAATGAATTTTCAAGAACTTTAAATAGCTAACTGATTCCAATAAATTTTTTAATACACTTTAATAACTTGAAACTACTCCAAAGAATTTCTGAGAACTTTAAAAAGTTTTAAGGAATTTCAAAAGGATTTAAAGATATTTAAAACATTCCACGACATTTTATAAGATTTCCAAGGATTTCAATGATTTTCAGGGATTTTAAAAGTTCGCAAGGTATTCTAATAAATTTTCTGGTATTTCATAAAATATTACAAGATTTCATATAATTTTACGGGATTTTAAAACATTTTAATGAATTTCAAAGAATTTATTGACAAGGAATGAGAGAGAATTTATCAAACTAGTTGAAAAATTTCTTTTCTGAAAATTTAACTATTTTGCAGAATTTTTTTTTGTTTGTTTTGGTTTAAAAATTAATTTCTTTTAACTACAAGAAAATTCATCTCCTTATTCAAATTTTTTTTCAGAAAACTAATTGTTTTAGTTAAATGTTTAACTATCTCATAACCTCAAAATCGACTCATGCATGAAATGAATCACGCGAAACATTAAATTCGCCAATTTCTTCCATTTCTTTCAAATGGGGATCGAGATACAAATAGAAGACCACCGAAGACTTCTGAAGCTTTCAGATCGACATTCATCGTACAGCAGGGAACCGAAGTCGAATCGTGCATTTTCGGCTTACACACGAACTCACAGTGGTAATCACGCATCTTCTGTTTTGCGGCTCCCTAACGGTAGGTATGGTGGGGGTAAATTTCATCCACGATCTGGCAGCTCTATTCGTAAGGGACCCAGCTATCACATACTCAAGCCACGACCTTCAAAACATACATGCGCGCCATCTACAGCGTTTGCCTTGATAATATTTGAACCACCCTCGTAATTGGATTCAATTGAAGGGATTTTGAAAACATGTTTTAATTTTTTTATAATTCATCTGGGGATTCTTTTAAACTCGACTTGAATTCTTCGGCATTTTATAACGTTCTTTCAAATTCCCTTGGTCTTTTCTAAATTAATTAAAAAGTTACTGAATCTAAGGAACTTTTAAATTGTTTTTAATTAATTATAATTGTTTTCAAATCGAAGTATTCTCATTTCCCTTAAACTCGTCTAAATTGACTCCAATGCTGTTTAAATTAATAGCATTTTTTGGATGCAAAAAACTTATTCCAATAATTAAAGAAATTTTAATTTAATTTGAATTGTTTTGCAGTCATGTGAATCAGATTATTTTAATGGACAGGATAAACAAAAAATTGATGAGAAGGTCAGGGAATTAAAAAAATTAATCTATAGAAGAAAAAGATTTGAGACAAGCTACCTGATTCGTAATAGTGTTGGAAGACATTTCTTGATCTGAAAGTTCTCCTTCCCAGGACATAGGTCTCTCTGGTTGTTGCTGCACATTTTCGTTGCAGCTTTCGTTGTCATGTCCTCCAGATCCATCTCGTTTTTTCTTCGTTCTTAAATTGACCCCTCGGAAGTCTATTTTACTAACTTCCCCATCGCTGTCCTCCACATCATCAACATTCGGTGATTCCGTGGATCCGATGCTGGTACCGGAATCAACGCCACCGGACCCACAACTTGATACTACCGAAACCGTCACGCCATTTTGTCCACCCAGATACTTGCATACATTTTTACCTAGAACAAAAATAACATAAATTAAGTATCAAATAGCAATATCAGACTTCAAACTCTTTCCGCTATTTCCCTCTTTCCCCTATTTCAAACAATTCCTATTATGTCACTTGTTTTTAAGAAACTTGACTTTTTCCCGTTTTTAGGGTTTTGTAGTCCCGGGCTGAAACCCTTATGGTTTCGTACAGGTGTCATTTCGTCCCTGGTATTTTTTTCAAATGAGGGGAAGTAAGGTGATGTGAGGGTAGAGTAAGTGAGGAGAGGGGAAGCGGGGATGGAAAACGAATGGAAGTGTCTTTGCTTCCCTCTCGTTGCTTCCTCCACCTCATTCCCTCTCTCATAATTTGCCCTCCAGCACTTCCCCTCCCTCTTTCTCTTCCCCTGCCCGACAAAAATTCTATAAGATTCACCAGTTTTCCAGATTAAAAAAATTAAATATTTCAAAATAATCTGAAAAGATATAAAATAAAAAGAATTTTTTTTAAAAAGCGAATAAAAAAAGAAATCATCCAATATAAATTTTAAAAAATTTTAATTCGTATTTAAAAAACTAAACCGAATAATTTCAAAAATATTAAATCATTCATGAAGTTTGGAAGTTAAAAAACCTAAAATACAAAGCTTTGTCAAGGAATAAAAAAATATAATAAAATAAAATTAGAAAAGTAAATATAGCCTGATTACTTTGAAGGAAACTTCTATAAGATTAAACCCTTTTCTAACCTTTTTTAAATAAATATTTTCAATATTATTAATCTGAAAAGATATGAAAGAAAAAGAATTTTTCTCACGAGAACTAAAAATAAATCTTCAAAAACTCCAGGAGTTAAAAAATCTAAAAACCAAATTTTTTACCAAGAAATAAAACAATAGAATGAAATAAAGTTAAGAAAATAAATACGGAATGATTACTTCAAAGGATTTTTCAATAACATTAATCTCTTTCACATATATTTTAAAATAAATATAAAACTAAACTAAAACTAGGAAAATATTTTTTAAATATTTTTTAATATAATACGAAGCCCTTCATTGAAGGCGCTCGGGGCCTAATTTTCATATTTTTTCGCTTAAATGCGAACTGAATTAAGAAAATCTAACTCTTCTTTGTCACAAATTTTATTATTAGGCTAAAAATTTAAATGTTTAATTTGGAAATTCGTTTTTTGGGTTCAAAATTCAAATATTTTGGTAGAAAATACAACTATCAGAAATGAAAAATCTATCTTATTTCAAATTCAATTCTTTTCTTTAAAATTCTTCCTGATGGATTGAAAATTAATCCCTTGGTAAACATTTTATCTTATTTGGTTAAAAATTATACTTTTTGTTTGATAATTAATCTGTTTGAGATGAAGATTCAACTATTTTGTTTTATATTAATCTTTTTTGGTTGAGTTCAACTGTTCTTTTTAATCAGAACTTTTTCTGGATGAAATCGATGGGTTCTACGAAGAATAGGCTATCTTTTCGTTACCGTTGAGAATTAGGCTAACTTCATTTTGTATGAAATTTAGTAAACACGTAGTGTTAAAAAAAAAAAATCTTTTAAAATTTCTTATTTTGAAAGTTATAGGAGCCTGAACTGCATTATAAACTGTAATACAAAATGCTGGAGTTTTGAATTTGTTGGAAATATTTCGAAAAATAATACTTATTTATTCCACCTGAAAACTTAGCCAAATGAATGAATGAAGTTATCAATTATTACATATTTTGTTGAGAACTTATATTTTTTCGTCGAAAATTCAACTCTTCTGTTGAAAATTCGTCTTTTTGAATAGAAAATTCTTCCTTTTGGATTAAAAATTCATCTTTTGTAGCTAAAATTTATTTATTTTTTTAAATTGAAATTTGTTTTATTATATTTATATTCGAGAATTCATTTCTTTTGGGTAAAGTTGAAATATATTATTGAAAATTCAACTGTTTTGTAAAATATTCGACTCTTTGGCATGAAAATTAAACAATTTGGTTACAACTTTTTTCCTTTCTTGACTAAATAATCTTTTTTAGGTGCAAATTTAATCATTTTTCTTTTTGGTTCGAAAATTCATCTCTTCTGATAAAATTCTTTTGTTAAACTATCTGATTAGTTGATAAGTGGTCTTTTCTAGTTGAAAATTAATTTACTTTGGTGGAAGTTTCATCTTTCTGGGTTGAAAATTCCACTATGTTGGTAGAAGATTCAACTATTTGATTCGACTGATCTGGTAAAAAATTCAATTAATTGGCTGAAAATAAATTTTGTTGAGGAAAACTCAACTGTTTTGTACAAAAGTCGCCTTTTTGTCTGAAGTTTTAACAGTTTATTAGGCACTTCAACTTTTTGTTTTGAAATTAAATTTTTTGTGGGAAATTCGTCTCTATGGTTTGAACATTTATCTTCATAGTTTAAAAATTTAACCTTTTTGTTAAACATTCGTCTCTTCTGTTTGAAAGTTCCACTATTTGGATCTAAACGGAATTGTATGGTAGAAAATATTTTGTTACTCGACTATTTGTGTGAAAATTCATCTTTCATATTTGAAAATTAATACTTTTTGATTAAAAATTCATCTTTTCAGATTTAAAAATAAATTTTTTCCAAAAAAATCGACTTTCTGGCTTGAGATCTCAACTCTTCTGTAGAAAATTCGTCTTTTTGGATTGAACATTCACGTCTTTTAAGAGAAAATTAACTTTTTTGTTTTGTTTAAAAATTCAAATATACTTTTGAAAATGCACTTTATTTCGACTTAAAATATTAGGAATATGGTACTTACATTAATTTTATTAAAAAGAATTTATTCTTATGTTTTTACGAAAAATCACCCTATTTCCCCCGTTTTGAGAGGATTTTGGGCTGTGAAGTCTACAATCCTTTATACTATTTATGAGTACATCTTAGACAAAAGAAGAACAAAGGTGACCTTTGAAAAAAGTATTTATCTTGTACCTCTCACTTCAATCTAAGAACATGAAAGATATCATACAGAAAGGGGCTTGTTTTTCTGCGTAGAATTTTTATGAGGAAATAACTTTTAAATGAATATAACTTTCGTAGAAAGTCTGGATTATGCTACTGCAGCAGCAGACAGTTTTCCTTCCATCAGAGACTTTACGATTTACCGCTAAAGACAAGGCAAGCAAGCAATCAAGACATTCAATTGGTTTCTATACTGAGCAAGTTTATTACGTTATTAGGAGACGTAACTGGTTAACTTGAGATTCGACGCACGCAATCCTCAAAAGATAACTATGAACCATCCATTGATTTAATGCTTTCGGATCAGTAAAGCGCGTTGAAGGAAAAAAACAGTTATGGGATAGGCTCTACCATAATAGCAGGTTGTCTAATTGCTAGTTATGTCGCGTGATTATAAAGAAAGCGAGTCCCCAAGTATTAACATACCTTAAATCCTTCCGGTAGCCATTATTCGGACTTTGCAGCCAAAAAATTCCACCGTGCAAAACAAGAAAACCGAGAACTACATTTTATCTTACTTTTAAAATATTGATATATTTACGATCGTACAAAACTCTCATACGTTTGATAGGTTTCGGACTCATTACACGATTGACACTATTTCACATTTATTTTAAATGAAGACACTATTTTGCTACTATTTCGAAAAAAATTATACTAAAGGCACTATTTTCTCACAGTTGTCCGCTAATACCACTATTTCTTCACTTTTTCTAGAAAAACATTTTTGAACTTCTTCGCTAATTGGCTAAAATACACAGACGGCCATCTCAACAAATGACAAAATATCAGAAAATTGTCTTACTGGCTGATTAGAGGCCAAGCATAAATTACGTTTTTGTTTCGTGAAATTATCTAGATGACATAAAAAATAACGTTAGACTATGGGGGTGGGGGGGGGGGTCTTAATTATAAATTACAAAAGTAGTTAAACTTTCAACATTTTAAATCAAAAAAAATCTTCAACATTTTATATCAAAAATAGTTTAATTATACCAAAAACGACGAATTAATTTTCTGCCAAAAAAGTAAAATTTTCAACAAAATATATGAATTTTTTAATAAATAGTTCAATTTTTAACCAAAAACAATTATTTTCTACTACAAAAGACGATTTTTGAAGAAAATACATTATTTAACCAAAATTAGAATTTTCAATCAAGAAGATTAATTTTCTACTAAAAAGAAGAATTTTAACCAAATTATATAAGTTTTAACGAAATTGTTTAAAAATGGATTTCATGTTAGTCTAAATTTTATTTAATTAATTTTGAGTTTATATTTTTTTTGTTTCTACATAATCATTTTTTAACTGAATAGTTAAATTTTTATACTACAAACATGAAATTTCATCCGAAAGTGAAGTAGTTACATTTTTATCTAAGAGATTTTTTTACAAAAAAGTTAAATTTTCAATTCTAGAATATCAACTTTCTACAAAAATGTATATTCTACCAAAATGTTGAATTCGAGACAAAAATACAATTTTTCTATAAAATAGTTTAATTTTCCACAAAAAAGTTCATGTTTAACCGAAACAGATTAATTTTAACCATAGAGTTGCATTTTTAGACTTCCGTTTCCGGTATGAAAGTGTAAAGTAGTGGGAATTGTGGATGCTGAGTTTTTCTGATATTTTGGTGAAATTTGAGGTGAGTGGATTGTGGAAGTGTGTGGAAGGGTGTGGAGGTGAGAGATCTAATTGTGGGATTGTGAGATTGTAAAGGGAAGGTAGATATTTTGGAGGATTGTGAAGGATTTGTGTGGAACTTTGTTTGGAGATTTGTGACAGGGTGGGAAGACTGTGTTGACGGATTGGTAGTAGCAGGGTTGGGTAGCGACAAAGAAAGGCGTGACAGGTAACAGACAGCAGCGATAGAGGCAGGGAAGATAGAAGGCGGGAAAATTTGAATTTTATTAATGGCTAGTGGAGCGAGCATCTCCTCGGAAGAAATAGAATTAGAGCAGGAAGTGTTCAGTACACCGAAAGAGATAAAGGAAAGAAAGGCAAGGGGGAAGTATAAAAAAACTATAGAAAAGGAAAGATTGAGAGCAAAAAGCGTAGAGTCCTTAGAAGCATTTATCAAAAGGAAGAGAGGGGAGAGGGAAAGCAGTGAAGAGAAGGAAGATATCGGGGCCAGTATAAAATACCAGAAAATGTTTAGATC
>NC_046665.1:51275141-51277220 GCF_010883055.1 Belonocnema kinseyi
CTCGCTTACTAATAAGTCCTAAATTGCGCTATCGCAGGAACTAGATATAAGACTTTATGTAAATAGTTGTAAATAATTGTATATATAGAAAGGATAAGATTTAAAAAATATATAGATGTAAACGGAAAGATTGTAAGGAATGGAAGTCATGTAAACCCTTAGGGGACACATTATGAATAAAGAAGAGTTGCATTTTTAACCAAAAAGGTGAATTTTCCATCCAAAATCAAATAATTTGAAACATTTAGGTACAGTTTAGAATATTCAAAGGAATTTTAAAGAGCTTTAAAAAGTTTCTAGGGATTTCAAAGAATTTGCAAAGTTTTAGGGCATTTTAAAAGATTCTAATGAGTTTTAAATAGCTTTCAATATCTGAAATGGATTTAAAAATTTTTCAAATATTTTTTAATATTTTTAAAAACGTTGAGGATTTTTCAAGAACTTAAAAAAATTCTATGGGGTTTGAAATATTTTAGGATATTTTTAAAGATTCCAAGAAATTTTTTATAGATTTCAATCATTGAAAGGTATTTTAAAGAATTTTAAATATTTGGGGTATTTTTAAAGATTCCAAGGAATTATTCATTTCAATAATATTTTGAAAGGATTTCAAAGGATCCTAATTATTTTAGGATATGTTAAATAACAGATTCCAAGGCGTTTTCAAGAGATTAAAAAAATTTAAAAGGATTCCTAAGTATTTAAATAATTTTAAGGGATTTCAAAATTGTTCGATGCAATGTAAAGAATTTCCTAGAATTTTGGAAGATATGGTACGATTTTATTCGACCTATAAGGTTTTAAGATATTTTAAACGATTTCAAGGGATTTTACTAAATTTCCGAGGATTTCAATGATTTTAAAATGTATTCATTTATTTCAAAGAATTTATTCACAAGAAATAAGAGATTTCGTAGGATATCAACGTTGCCAAAGTACCCAAGATTTTAATTTAGATGTCAATCAACGTTCTAAAAATTTTCAAATTCTTACCTATTACTAAAGAGTTTACGATATTTTAAAAGATTCCTACGGGTTTTCAATTTATTTCATCAATTTGAACAGATTTCAAGGAATATAAATAACTTTAGGATATTTTTAAAAAAGCCTGGGAATTTTGAAGAGATTTAATAAATTTCAAAGAATTTCAAAGATTTTAAAGGACTTGAAATATTTAAGGGTATTTTTAATAGATTAAAATATTTTAAAATGATGACGAAGGATTTGAAATATTTCAGAGTTTGTAAAAAATCCAAAGAATTTTCCAGTTCTTGAAAAAGTTTCAATAAATTTCCAATGATTTAAAAATATTTAAGTGTAAGATGTTTTAATGGATTGCAAAGAATTTATTGACGAGAAATGAGAAACCTAATAGTTTTGCAAAGATTTTCAAATGCGTATTTCCCGGTTGTAACAAAAAATTTTAGGATATTTGATAAGATTCCTACGAATTTTCAATGACTTTAATAATAGATTGAACAGATTTCGAAGAATTTAAATGATTTTAGGGTCTTTTAAAAAAGCCCTTGAATGGAATTTGAATTGAATTTTTTTAAATATTATCATTTTTTATATTATTAATAATAATAAAAAAAAATAATATTTAAAAAATTCAATTATTATTCAATAAAAAACATTTCAGTGTTGAAATGTTGTCACAGGCTTATACTGCCCAACATGTCGAAGGCATTTTTGGTTAGAGTTAGATTTTTTATTTGATCATTTTTGCACGGGGCTATCCCGGTATATATTATCAGTCACGGACGCATTTTTATAATGCAATCAAGTGATCTGATGAGATCAGTTTGCCCAGACATATTGGACAAAGACTGGTTTTACCCCATCATTGACGGACTGGGTTGCAGTCAAGTACACGATGGGGGGACCTACAGCTTAAGGTGGGTTCCGAACCACCAGAACCTCGGTAAAAGTACATTGAAAAATTTCTAGAGGTACCGGCTCAGGAATCGAACCCCGGACCTCTGAGGTGAAGTCCGAGTGTCTAACCAACTGAGCCACCGAGGCTCAATTATTTATTATTAATTATCAATTAAATTATTATTTTTATTATTATTATTA
>NC_046665.1:51277320-51281049 GCF_010883055.1 Belonocnema kinseyi
TATTATGAGAAGTAATCAGTATTTGTACGAAATCCTTTTAGATTTTGCAATAAATTCTCTTTCGATTATAGTAGAGACGGCACTGAACCGATCGAGGGGTAAGGCGTACTTCGTAATAATCGCTCTCACCCCTCGCACATAAAACGTGCTCGAAAGACCAAACACGTGGTCGCGACATCTAGGCGTCTACTAATGCATGTGTATTGTAAACATTCCTCGTTCTTTTATGGGTTCAGGCGATTAAATGTACTTTCTGTGACAAAACGAGAATGAACACAAACTCACATAAACCTTTTTAAATTAATTAATTACAAAAATTATGTATGATTGCTAGTATTTCAAGTGCACAAGTTTTGAAACAGTTTCTGAATTATGAAGTCTTATGATTAATTATGATTCTTGTGAATTATTCATTGAATGAAAATTTGAAAATAATTCTACGAATTATTCTTATGCATATGATCCTTTCTTACCTTAAAAGCAACGGTGTAAAATTCAATGACGATCAAATTAGATTCACTGCAAAATTATTGGTTGCATTAAAAATGGTTAAAGTTGCAGATCTTTAGAAGAAACATGTTTTTTATTCTAATAATTTTTTACTCAAACAATCCTTCTCTAAAAAAATGTACAAAAAAAAAGAAAAAATTAAAACAATCTTTTGTTTAA
The DNA here is from genome assembly GCF_010883055.1 of Belonocnema kinseyi. NCBI lineage: Eukaryota > Metazoa > Arthropoda > Insecta > Hymenoptera > Cynipidae > Belonocnema > Belonocnema kinseyi. The sequence goes on from NC_046665.1 coordinate 51,277,990, forward strand.
ATTTTGATAATCAGTGAGCATTTGTATGGGAAATTGCTCAATTTCTACCAGTAAAAACCTCCCCTTTAGCTTTTTTAAATCAAACAGTTCATTTAGATTTTAGAGCAAGGCACACGCCTTACGAAAGTAAAACTTGAGAGTGAATCAAATTGCGACTAACTAAGGTCCTAGACTACTGCCACTCTCATGTCCTGTTTAAAAAAACCAGCCAGCCCAAGTCGAAGTTTCGTCGTCAGTTTCAACTTCTTTAAACGTAAGCGTTATTCAATGTGAGGTGAAAATATTAAAAACCGTAGTTTCGACTTCTTTCACCTTCAACGCCACAAACTGACAAAGTTGATCTTACTGATTTAACCTTCATTTTAACTTCAAACCATGTTGTCCCATTTCACCTTCTCTTTCAACGTGATGATTCTTTTCAGGGGAGTTACTCAATTTTAATAACTTTAATTTTCAATGCACCCTTCACCCACCCGAGAAAACAGCTAAAGTGGAGTATAGATAAATTAAAAAGCTCAATATACTTTTTTAAGCGCCGGCTTCTCATTTTGACTTCAGGTGTGTAGGCAGTCAATGAATTATTTCATTTCACAAATCATTCTTATATGAATGTATGTGTGCGCGCGCGCATGTGTGTGTGTTAAAACAGGGTGTTCTTTTCATTTTGTGACATTAAAATATCTTAAGAAATATGCATACAAACAAAAAATGTCCATGACGAGAACTTTGTATTTTCGAGTAGGATAAGCGAATCCGCAACAATTCACACAAAATCGCTGATCATCCATTGCACACCGAAATCGGTGTTCAAGTGAGTTGCAACAAATTTGAGCGACACAGGTTCATTCGGAAAATCTAGGGGAAAAGCATCATTTAGACACTGTTTTTCTCATCCAGAGCAACGTGAAGTGTATTTGGGTGTATTTGGGTGAAACAGATGTTGATAAGCAGGTAGATTTTAATAATAATTGTCTAACTTTTAATTTCCTCCCATTTACCAGTGACTATTAGTGTCTTGAAATAAAAATTGTACTTGGCGTGATATAATATCTAAATCTTAGGTTACTCAAAACCTACACGACATTCAAACCACCAAAGCCGGGATGTAAAAACTACGTCGTGACCGTCTGCATCTTAATTGATGCCTGTTCGTTCGAAGCATTTCCCTCTAGAATTTCTGTATTCAAAAAAGTGAAGTTAGCTGGTGGTTGAATTGAAAATACGTAATTGTATATGTAGGTGGTCATGGCTTTTTCTACACATCCCGGCTTTAGTTTAAATATCGACGGCCATGACTAACCAAACATTTTGAAGTTGCATTAGGAAGTTATCATTTTATTCTAAGTGACTAGTAAACACTGTTAAATGAAAACAAGTTTAAAATTAGACAAATATTATTTCAATTGGTTTCCTTATTAAGAATTATTTAGTCTAATATCGCAATGCGAATAGTTGCTTTGACAGGTGTTCAGATGGCTGACAGAGCGGTTCAGCACTCCACAACTCTCGGCATTGAGCCAAAATTCAGACTTCAAATGATACTTTCCCCTAGATGCCCAGATGTGCACTTACGTTCAGAGGAATACATTTGAGACTTGAAAATTGTTTCAAATGCTCATTGGGAGACCAATGAAATTTGAGCTGCAACAAATTTAACACCAGCGTTTTTCTGTGTTTACCCCATACCCCACCCTCTCAGGGCGGTAGGAGAGGGGATAACTTTAGAACTTAAAATTGAAATCAACGTTTTTTATTGCAGATTCAGATTCTCCATTAAAAAATAAGTAATATTTTATTTGAAAAAATGTTTTTGATTCAGGACGGACGGCGATGCATTTGCAAAAAATGACATTGTTGACTGATCAAGGCATGCAGTTTCAAACGAAAGTAAAACGAAGATTCTTATTTCTTTATTAGATTTGAACAAAACAAAAAGAAATAAGAAGAATTTAAATTAAGTTCCTCAAAATTTTTAATTTATTTTTGAATAACACCAGATACAGAATTTGGAATGCGGAAGCCGCACCTACATTCCACCCCCGGTGACCTAACCCTCGGTTGCGCGAATTGAAAAAATGTCCCATAAAAGTATAAGTATTTTGTAATGAAAAATTTGGATGGGTGTTTCTTAAGATATTTTAATGTGACAAGATGAAAAGAACACCCTGTTTTCACGTGGATGTGGGTCTGTGTATATATATTAAGTTCTAAGTCTTTTATTGTCACCTAAAGCTAATATGTTAAGACAATACTTGTATAAAAGTACTGCAATCATGAGAATATTCATACTTTTCTAAATTGTTAAGTTTAAAAAATAAGAACATAAATATATTAAAAGAATAAAAAAAACAGCTAGTTGAAAGAGAAGATGAAATGGGATAACATGGTTTGAAGTTAAAATGAAGGTTAAATCAGTAAGATCAACTTTGTCAGTTTGCGGCGTTGAAAGTGAAAGAAGTCGAAACTGCGGTTTTCCAATGTTCTCCAATTAGGCCAGTCAACAAAGGATTTTAAATTGAAATAATTTATAACAATGAACTAACTTGTCAGGAAGCTTCCTTAGGGGGTCTTGAAACACCTCCAAAAATTCAGTTAATTTGGGGGGGGGGCGCTCGAGCCGCCATCTTCCAATATGGCGGTCTATTTCATGTTTTTGGATTTTCCTTGGGAACGGCTGTTTTTAAAGCAAAAATAGTTATATGATAAAACACCCTAAATTTTCTTCTAAATAAAAAAGGTTATATAAAATATTGCCATAAAGTGAATAGTTTGCCCGGAAAATTGAAAACATTGAACATTTTTGAAAGTTCATTATTTTTGCATTTATGAGCGATTGCCTCAGTGAAAACGAGTGCAGTTTATTGTTTCGAGCTTGGCTGAAGGTAAGCTACCCTGCAATATGGATAATTTCGTTGTAGCTATATTATTTATTTAATACTGAAAATTATTTTGATCATATTCAACGCTTAATTTGAAGAAGTTGCTTTCATTCCTCGAAGTAGGGACTTTGTCATTTACCTTCCTCATGTCTTAACAACGCATCTGGAAATTTTCGAAATT
>NC_046665.1:51281149-51285504 GCF_010883055.1 Belonocnema kinseyi
GACTCAACTCGGATTTTCCGAGAGTTTTGACACAGGTTCAGAAAAAGGCGGTTTTTAATATTAAAAAATTAATTTAAAATTTCGAAAATTTCCAGATGCGTTTTTAAGACATGAGGAAGGTAAATGACAAAGTCCCTACTTCGAAATTGCTTCATATTTACATCTAAAATTATTGAATGTAAAACTGATTATCAATGCTTTTAATATAAAATGTTGAAAAATTCAATATCAAAATTCTTAAATTTTTAATAATTGAATTTAAAAATACCATATTCAGAAATTTGAAATTTAAACCTCCAAAAATGAGGAAATTCCGAACCAAAGGTTTTCGAATGTAAGCTTATGAAACAAAAAAACTTTAGTTTGAAGTTCTTAGAGACTAAACTGTTGTAAAATTGTGCATTCAAAAATATAATTTTAAATTGAAATTATAAAAATTAAAAGGCCATAAATATATTATAACTAGAATGTAGTATCTACTGACATTTAAAGTGATTGAATAGATTCTTTTATTAAAAAATGTGATTAAAAAAAAACACCGTCATTTTCACCGTTCAAAAATTCAGAAATTTAAATATTGCGAGAAATATTGTGAACCTTTAAATTTTAATTATCGTAAAAATTTTTAAAATTATGCTTTCTTATTGGAAAATTTCCAAATTGATGAATTTAAACCTGACCCGTTAAAAAGTGAAGAATTTTTACATTAGGATCTTGAGCTAATCGTTAAAAACTATGAATTTTTTAATCGTGCCTTACAATTTTTAAGATTAAATTATTTGAATTTGAAGTTTTATAATTTTATAAAATGTCAAACTGACGTATACTAGTATAAACTGTTATATTCAAATCACATCATTCACATGATTTCGACTCAGAAAATAAACTTATTGCATAAATGTGATAGTTGGGTGTATAATCTAAACAATGAATAATACAAACTACAAAATAGCCTCGGAAAGGACTGGAACTTTAATTGACAAAAGGCATGCACACGGAAAATCTAAAGGTCGTGTTTGAGGCGACGAATGGAGACTGGTTGTCTGGAATGATAGGGGAGTAAATTATCTCAAGTTAAAAGAATTGCGTGAAACTATGGACGTGAGGAAACTAGATATTTGATGTGTACCTGAAACAAATAAAAAGGGATGCGAAATCAAAGACATAAAAAACGGCGTGTTGAAAGGCGGATTTGAAATATGGTCAGGAGTAGACTGTGAATCACATGGTAAACAAGGAGTAGGTCTCATTTTGCATAAAAGAGCAAAGCAGCATCTCGGAGCCCATGGCTTCGTGTTTCCCAGACTGCTGTGGGCTAGAATGAAAGTAGGAATCAGAAGACTATTTATTATAGCATGCTAGGCGCCGGTTGATAGTGATCCCAGAGAAGTAAAAGACGCCTTCTGGGACACTTTAAATGACACAATAAATATTTGCGAAAATGGAGAAAGAATAATTCTACTAGGAGACATGAACGGATGAGTGGGCACCCAAAATCAGGATACAGAAAGAGTACTAGGTAGTTTTGGGGACCCAAGAACAAACAATAACGGAGATAAATTAGTTGGTCTATGCTTAGAAAGGGGTCTGTTTATTACAAATACCTGGTTTAGGCATAAAATGATCCACATGTACACCTGGTCTAAAGGAAATAGCCGCAGTATAATTAACTTTGTTGTTGCGGATGAAAGAATAAGAGAGTTAGTCAAAGATACAAGGGTCATGAGGGGTCCTAAGTGCAATACTAATCATTACCTTCTGATCTCAAAAATGAACTAAAGTCGAGGATGGAGAAAAAAGAAAACCTAGAAAACAAAACAAACGCGAATCAAAATTGAGAACCTGCAGAAACCGGATGTGCGAATAGATTTCCAAATTAAGATAATCGAAAGCATAGATAGGGCAACATGGGAGGACCGTATAGAAAAAATAGATATAGAGGGCGCCTGGAAAAAGGTACCGCACTTGTAAGAAGAATGTCTGGTGATGCGTGGCGAAATGATAAAATTCAGGCTGCCCAAAAAGCAAAGAGAGAAGCGTACAGGAGAATTTTGAGCATCGCAGGTCTTAGCAATGAGGAAAGAAAAAAGATGTAGAAATGATTATAGACACGAAAACAGGATACTCAAACGAATTGTTAACGAACGTAAAGATACAATTAGAGCAGAAGAAGAGATGAAAATACAAAACGACTTTGAAGGAAGAAAGAAACTGCTTTATAAAAAAATGAAAGGAAACATAAGTACAGAATTTGTCAACATGAGAAATAGTAGGGGGGAAATAGTATATGATGCAGGCGGAATACTAGAGGCTTTCAGAGACTATTTTAGGAGACAATTCGGAGATGAAGCTATAGGACACCACAACTGCGATGTTGAACACGATGCGATAGAAAACTCAATTGAGAAAGTCTGTATCACTGAGGTTAGGGATATAATTAAGAGCTAGAAAAACGGTAAGGCTGCCGGGGTAGACAAAAGAAAGGGAGATAAAAGCGACTGCAATAATTACAGAGGGATTAGCTTATTAAGTACCGTAAATAAAATATACTCAAAAATACTTATTCGTAGGGTAATGAAAATAACAGAAGAAAAGATTTGAAAAGTCTAAAGTGGGCTTATGCTAGGAAGGTCATGTACGGATCAAATATTTAGCTTAAGGGAAATAACACAAAATAGTTTGAGAGTAGGAAAAAAAGTTTTCCGCGGATTTGTTGACCTAGAAAACGCTTTTGACAAGGTAGATAGAAGTAAACTTTGGGAAGTCCTGAAAGAGTATGGAGTCAATGGATGGCTCCTACAAGCTATAAAAACAATATATACGGGTAGCAAAGCGAGTGTAAGGGTGAATAGGAAATTGAGTGTCTATTGCGATCTTACTCAAGGAGTTAGACAAGGATGCGTTATGTCTTCATGGTTATTTATATTATTTATGGACAAGTGTTTAAGAATGGCTCTTTTCGACGAAGAGGGTGTGTATCTCGAAACAGTAAGGGTACGTGGGTTAGCGTTCACAGATGATAAGGTTGTTATGGCAGTCAATCGAAGACTTACAAAGAATGTTGAATAAACTAGATGCAAGCATGAAGAGCATGGACCTCAAAATTAACGCAAATAAAACAAAAACTATGGTGTTCGAAGGAAATAGTGAGGAAACACTATGCAATATTTTATTAAATGATGAGAGAATTGAACAAGTTGATAAGTTCGTATACCTTAGTAGCTTATTTACTAGGGACGGGAAGATAGATGAGGAATTAGATGGATGCATAACCGAAGGTAAGAAGGTTATTTGTAGAGCAGGTCCCCTTATCAGAAGTAAAAATATATCAAATAAAGCTAAAATGGCAATACATAATGCTATATTTGGACCGACTGTACTATACGGTAGCGAGACATGGACTTATCAAGAAAAAGATAAGAGTAAAATTAACACAATTGACATGAGATTCATGCGCATAATATGAAGGAAAACTCTGATGGACAAAGTAAGTAACGAGATAATTCTAAAAGAATGTGGTGCAGAAGAGACGCTAGTAGACACATGGGAAAGAAATCGGTTAAGATGGTTCGGACATGTTGAAAGAATGCCAAATGAACGATTAACGAAACAAGTGTATCCAGGTAAAGTAAATGGCAGCGTGCCCAGAGGCAGACCGCGGAAAGAATGGTTAGAATGTGTGAATGAGACCCTAGTTAGAAGAGACATAAGAAGTCACAGAAACATGAGAGCCTGCATAAAAAATGTATGGACATAAAAGAAGCTAGAGAAGTATACCAGGACAGGAAAGTATGGCGGCAATTAGTTAATAAAAAGAGTGTCAGTAGAGTGAATGACGCCTGAAACAAAAGACCTTGGCCACTAATGGACCCAAGTGGGGAACCTTACATAACGACTTTCTGAGGATCTTCATTTGGGATGATTGCTAGAAAGATTGATCAGCAACCTGGGTCGGAGCAGTGTTGTGGAACGAACGTGTTATTTACATAAATAGCACGAGAATTCTGGATCAATCTGAAAATTCTCTAACCATTCCACATATTACTCCTTTCCCCTACCGAGTGAGTCACGCCTACCCCGAAAGGGAAGTAACTTAATGGTGTATATATACATAAAAACTAGCGAAACAAAAGACACGCGAAATGCGAGCTGAAACCTAGGAGCTTCAATGTGGACAGAATTAATGCATGGTAGATTATTAAATATAATAATATGTGGGTATCCGCATAAAAAGGGCCCTTATACAGTAACAATAGATTCAGTATATATAAGTTCTGGTATCATCCCCCACTCAAACCTAAAAATAATAATTTTGACACTGAGTTAGACAAACGCTAATACTAAATAAAATAAAA
>NC_046665.1:51285604-51289135 GCF_010883055.1 Belonocnema kinseyi
ATTACTACATACATTTTTACACAAATATTCTAGAGTGAAATATACATATACTTTTTGAAATTACAGAGTTGCTACAGATCAGCTACTTAGTTTTTTCTTTAATCGTAAGATATAACCTTTAAAATAAAAAAATTAAATTATTTTAATACATTTTGTAAAATAATTTTTTTTTGAAAAACGACACAAGGTATGCACTCAAATTAAAAGACAGAAGTTATTCAGCCAAGAAGATCTATAAACTTGTTATTAATCATTTTTAAATAGGACGAGTAGATTTTCTTTTAATCGTAAAAAATAAGATTGAAAATAAAAAAATTAAATTTTTAGAATAAATTTTTGGAAAAAGGACACGAAAGACGAAAATTTAAAAAAAAAAGTTTCTTTAAACACAAATATCTACAAGTTTGTTATAAAATCTGATTTAAAAAAATATATAGTAAACAAAAATTTGCCTGCTTCGCGGGTACGTTCTTATAGCGATATGTGCGTGGCTAGCAAGTTAGAACGCGCCTGTGGCGCGCGGTTATTGATTTTCGTGCTTCACGCTCGATGATGCATTCACCTCGCGCTACACGCTCGGTCTTTGTGTTTGCCCTACATTTGTGCGCAATTTTTTAAAAATTAAAGCTCAAAACATCGATTATTACATTCTCATCAGAGAAGGTATTAGATTTATGTAAAATTTGACCCCCCCCCCCCAGTTTTTGTCAAATGTCCACGTTTTGAGACCCTCTGAATCCGAAAACAGGTTTTTACGAATGTGTCTGCCTGTCTGTATGTCTGTCTGTCCACTTTTTTAAAAATTCAAAAATTCTCGGTACGGTTATTCATAGAATTAAAAAATGTAACCATTTATCCTAATGAATTTGTTTGAAAAATCAAAAATTAACTAGAGTTATAGCATTTTCAAAATCAAAAAAAAAAAAAAAACTAAATTGAAAATTTTAAGCCAAAAAACCCATGATATGAAAAAAAGTCAAGAGAAGAAAAACTTTGCTTTTTGAAAGCCCTACAGGACTATGATAACAAATTTTTTAATTTGGTCGATAAGTTGAACACTCCAAATTTGATCGTACCAAAAATAATGAAAAATCCAAAAATTCCATTTTTTGGTCAAACTATGCAAGATACGAAAAAAATGAAAAAGCTCAAATTGCGCGCCCTGGAAAGAACTACAAATTAAGAATGAATCACTTTTCTATATAAGCTACGTGAAAAAATGAGACAAAACTTGTTCATCCAAGAAAAAGCTATAATTTTTGATAGGACGGTTAGTTTTTGCTTTAGTCGTGAAAAATAACATTCTAAATAAAAATATTAAATTTGTTTGAAAAAACGACACAAGGTATGAACTTAAATTACCAGACAAAGGTTGTTCGCTTAAAAAGATCTATAAATTTATTATTAATTATTTTTCGATACGAAGAGTAGATTTTCTTTTAATCGTAAAACATAAGATTGAAAATTCAAAAATTAACTTTTTGGAAAAAGCACAAAAAAGACGAAAGAGGATATAGGCTCCTATAAAGGTTCCTGTATCAGACCCTATGCAGATGCGCAGTAGTTGTTATTTAATCGTAAAAAAATATTAAAAACAAAAAAATGATAAAAACAAGGAAATAAGAATTAGTATGATTAAATTTTTTTGCATATTATAAATTGTAATGATATACATTTATTGAAATGATATACATGCTTCAGAGCAGTTTAGAGTACACTTTAAAGCAAAATAAGAAACAAATACAAAAATAATCATGATAAATACAATTTGCTTTTTATTCCGCAATTTTTTAATAAGTAATCCCTGGCAGAGTTACATAAAAAATGTATTATAATTGACAAAAAACTGTTGTGTATAATGTAGAAAAGTTGACAGGTTGGACAAAATCGATTGCGAAGCACGAGATACGTGATGAAAATGTGTTCGTTAAAGCCGAAAGAGCTTTAACAAAAGAGAGTTCATAAGCACAAAACTACAGTTGTCGGTCCGTTCACCTTCGATTTTAAAAGCTATGTGCCCGAATGCGGAAGAAATGCAAAGATTAAGCGCGGAGTGCGATTGCCCTCAGTCGTGTGCCGTAGGTGCGCTCAAACTCTCGAGCTAAGCTTTTTTAACTAAAGAGAATTCACAATCACAAAATCACAGTGGTGGATGTTTTGAGTCTTAATTTTAAAATTTCTGGGCAAGAATGTGCGAAAATATGAAGACCGAGCGCGTAGCGCGAGGTAAATACATAATCGAGCGCGAGATAAATACAACATCGAGCGAAGCGAACTGCGCACGTACCGCGCGATGAGAATGTGCCTGCGTAGTGGGCAGATTATTTATTTTTATCAACTATAAACGTAACTGTTCCATTTTTTTCGAAAACTCACCTTTTTTTAATAGAAATTTCATCTTCTTGGTTGAAAAGTATACTATTTCGCTGAAAATTTACTTCTATTTAATTGAAAATTAAGTTTATATAGAAAATTTAATTACAGTAGAACCTCGATTATCCGAGGTAATGTGCAGAGGATAATATGTCGGATAAACGAAAACTCGTATAATACGGAAGAAGTACAAAATTCGAAAGAGTTATCTATTTTTGATATATTTTAAATAGAAAAATAAATATAAACATTTAGCAAATAAAAGTAAACAACTCACGAATGTGGATTTATCTTTATGGTAAAAAGCATGGTAACTAACGTGGCTCAAGGAAGTCGGTAATAGAGCACTGTTTCAATCTGCTCAATCGTTTTTTAGCTGCAATGTTGTCTCGGATAACGCGGAGTCTCGGATAATAAAGGTTCTACTGTATTCCATTTTTAGTTTAAACTTGATCTGTTTTAGGTAAAAATTCAACTACTTGTTGAAAATCCATCTTTTTTGGTAGAAAAGTACTCACATTAGTTGAAAGTTCATCTTTTTGGTAACAAATTAATTTCTGTGGTGGCAAATTTAACATTACATTTATTTTTCAATATTATTAACATATTAATAACAATACATTTAATTTTCAATTAAATAAAAGTAAATTTTCAGCGAAATAGTATAGTTTTCAATTTAAATAAAACGTTTTTTTTAATTTATAGCTCCATACAGTCTGTAAAGACGTTAAGAAATGCTGTTATTCTCTGATCATAATACAGATTCCTTCTAAATATTATTACGTACTCTCTATGGTTACGGAATTTTCCGTATCTTTAACCCCTTTTGCAGTTCGTTTAGGGCTAACCTTATGGATTTTTTCTTAATTCTAGCCCCTTTTCCAGCTTGTTCAGGGTAACCGTTACGGAAAATTCCCAAACCCTAGGCAGTACCTGATTATTAATAACGATAGAAAATACGACTTTTTAAATCCTAATTCAAAATGCTTATAAATGCTTATTAAATTCTCAAAGCAAATAAAGGACGAGCATATCCTCATGCTCGTGATAATTTCTCAAAGCAATTAAACTCTCCAGAAGACTAACCCTGTGGTACTGTGGTCGGGTAATGTTATATTTTCTCTTTGTACTAAAGTAAACTTTGTTCCTCAGTTTCAG
>NC_046665.1:51289235-51293165 GCF_010883055.1 Belonocnema kinseyi
GCATCGCTGACTGTGACTTCCAAGATTGCGCCGGGGGCCACCAGCCCGGGCCCTCCGTGGGCCCGTTTTGCTCAGACATTCTCAGCTGGCTGCGATCCTCCGTACGCTGGCAATAATTCGCGCGTCGAGTCGGCGATGCCCCAGGTTGACGACGATGCTTCTCAGCATCCTGAGCAGCCTGTTGCTGGCAAACTATCCTCTAGCCTCGATCCTCTAACCGATTAGCGAGACTGTTCTATGATGCCCAAGGCCTCGCCGAGCAGGTCTTATTGCTGATAAGCTTCGATCTGCAAGTTCAAACATAAGGATGTGCGTGAGACACTTTTAATACGGATGCACTTCGATGGTACTTTTGAAAATTCAGTGACGATTGAAGGTTCATTTATTGACCGTTATTCGGTCATGATAAAAGGCTAGTGTGGGAAAATGTTGAAGGGAAACTTGAGCTCATCGTTACGAGTAAAAAGGAATCCACGGATTCAAACCACTATTGAAACTTTTTGAACAATGCAACTGTTCAGGGTGCCCAGGGATCTTGAAAACCTGGAATTCTCCTTGAATTTTGTTTAAACCTTGAAATCCTAGAAATCTTCTTTCATTTTTCACCAGAGCCTTGAATTATTATTTTTTGCTCTTAAAACATTAATTTCATTGAAATTCGAAGAGCAATTAAATCTTTTATTCTATTATGAAAGAAAAAACTCTTTTAGAAGAAATTTTTGTACTGAACAGTTTTTTTATTTATCAAGTTATAATTTATTTTTTGTATATTACACAATAAATATAGAGATTTCAAGCCACTTTCCGTAGAATGTACCAATTATTTTAAAGATTGCAAAGAACAGTCTATAATATTGTAAATAATTCTCTAGGTTTCTAATTTCTTCTCCGCTAATATATAATATTCAATCACACATTTTGTTGTGGTTTCGAACTTAAATTTTATAAAAATTATTAGTTCAAAATTTCGACGTTAATTCATTTTCTTCATAATTGGAATGAGTTATCGCCATGCAAATAATTTTTAGAGGGGTTGACCACTCGAGTTTTGAGTGTACACCAGATTTCAAAAGTTTAGAGAATGTTTCTAATATTTCAAATATTTCAAAATATTTTAAATATTTTTAACATTTCACAAGATTTCCAAAATATTTTAAAGATTTTAGATTTCAAAAAGTTTCAACAATTTGTAGAACATTTCACAAAGATTTTAAAAATTTCAGAGATTCAAAAAGGCGTGTTCTCTAGATTTAAACGTTTTTACAAAAATGAAAAAATAATATATTTGAAATGATTTCAACATTTTCTTGAAAGATTTCAAAAGATTTTACAAAGATAAAAATTTTTTTAATGATTTTAAAGGAATACAAAACATTCCAAAAGATTTCTGAAATTGTTAAGGATTTAAAAGATTTCAAGAATATTGAAGAATTCAAAAAGGGACATATAAACAAACATGTACATCAGATGTCAAAGATTTTACAAGATTTAAAAACTCTCAAACGATTTCAAATTTTTTTTTCGAATATTTCAAAAGATTTTAAACATTTCAATGAATTTAAACAAATACAAAAGATTTCAAAAAGAGTTCAAAGAAACATATCCTGACAGGGAAAGGAGTTGAATTTATTTTAAGGGTTGTTTTAACGTTAATACCTTTAAATGTGGTACTATTTAAGCATGCCTTTAATTATTTGGGAGGATGTATTTTCAAAATTGATTCCCGATGACAAAAATATAATCTAAAATATCCTGTGAATCTGTCTGTTAGTAAATTCGTAAAAGCCTATTTTTCGGATTTAGGGGGTTTCAAAACGTAGACATTTGACGAAAAATGGGGGGGGGGGGTATCAAATTTTACACATAGGGGAGCGGCGGTTAATATGGCGCACCCTCATTTACATAAATTGATTGATTGATAGCGAGAGATATTTACTGCACTGTATTTTTTTATGTGTACTGTTTTGTATAGTGACAAAATTTGGTCAATAAAGCTTATCATTCATTTCTTATCTTGAAAAGTTATTTTTGGGTGTTATGTGTGTATTTTTAAAGTGACCAAAAATAGTGAAAAAGTACAGTAGAATTTTTCCGGTTTAAAGAAACATAATATATAACGTTCAAGTTGCACAGAATTTATAAGTAATTATTTAAACCCATTATTTCCCCAAAATTAATTTCATTGAACTCAGTAAACAACTTTTATTTCCCTTTCCGAAACTGCACTAAGAGCGCGCCACATTAGCCAACCAGGAAGGAAAACTTGGCGCAGGCACACTTTTGATGAAACTTGATAATTAACTACTTTAATAGACGTAAATTCAATAATAATTATACGCATAGGATAGATAAGATATTGATTTACCTGTTCTATATTATTTTACTACAGTTTTCAACATATTTAACTTTTAACGGAGCTTTTTATAACATGTGCGCCACGTTACCCGCCGCTCCCCTATCTAATACCTTCTCTGATGAGAATGTAAAAAAAACCATTGATAAAAACTTTTTTGCTCCACCTTCGGTGAAAAAATGTTGTCTATTTATTTTAGTTTAGCTTGTGTCGTGTGTCGAAAAATTTAATTTTTGTATTTTTAATGTTTTTTTTATAAATAAAACAAAAACAACGTGTCCTATAAAAAGTTATTAATAACAAATTTGTAGATATTTTTTGCGTGCACAATGTTTGCTTGTTATTTTTTTTCCTATCTTGCAGAGTTTGACCGCAAAATCCAATTTTTGATTTTTCATTAGTTTTTGTGTGGTCAAAATTTGTCTTTTTCGACAAAATTCAAAAAGTTGATATGATAATCTTGTAAGACTATCGAAAAGTAACATTTTTCTTTTCAAGTACTATGAACAACTGTACACAGAATTTTTGAATCATGAAAAAATGGTACTCAAAAATTTTCAAAATGAGCTCACTTTTAGTATTTTTATCAAAAATGTCTGACTAACCAACTGGCATTTTTAGCTTAGGACATTAAAAGACTGTAGCAAAAGCCAATCTAATAGATTAATTTTTCCAAAAGTTATCGTGTTCTCAGACAGACATACATACAGACAGACATGCAAACATACATACAGACAGACAGATACATTCGTAAAAACCTGTTTTTCGGATTCGAGGGGTCTCAAAACGTGAACATTTGAGAAAAACTGGGGGATCAAATTGTACACAAATCTACATAATACCTTCTCTGATGAGAATGTAAAAAACCCTGGAACCCATTTTTAAGTCACGGGACTAATTTTTTGTTCGTTATATTGGATCCGCCATTTTGAATTTTTGAATTTTAACTTCAGATTAGTAATCAGCAGCCAAGAAAACCCTGGAGACTTATTTTGAAGCCACGAAGCCAATTGTTAAGTTTTTAGCTACCATATTCGATCCGTAATTTTTTTATTTTGTAATTGTAACTTTAGATTCGTAATCAGCGACCGACAAAACCTTTGAGAATCTACTTTGAAGGTACGCGACTTATTTTTACATTTTTTTCCATCATAATTAGATCCGTCATTTTGAATTTTGGCAACTGATTCGTCATCAGTGACCCAAAAAAAACCCGGAGAACTCATTTTGAATTCACGAGACTAATTTTTTAATTTTTTAGACGACATACTGGATCCGCAATTTGAGGGATGTAAGGAATTTAAGGATGCCATGTATGAAAAAAATGTAATGTTCTAAGGGTGAAGTGATTTCAGGAGACTTGCACTGATTTCATGGGATGTTGTGGCATCGCGGCGAATTGCAAAGATTCAAACATTTTTAAATGGATTATAATATATATTAAAGATTTCAAGCTTGTGTATGACATTTCACAAGATGAAAATAACAGAAACAAAGATTTGGGAAGTCCAAAGTGGGTTTATGCCAGGAAGGTCATGTACGGATCAAATATTTAGCTTACGGCAAATAACAGAAAA
>NC_046665.1:51293265-51298136 GCF_010883055.1 Belonocnema kinseyi
CTCTATCCCATCCACACACTACTCCTTTCCCCTGCCGAGTGAGTCACGCCTACCCCGAAAGGGAAATGGCTTAATGGTGTAATAATAATAATAATAATAAGTGATTGTAAAAATCTCAAAAGATTCGAAATCTCGAAAGATTCGATTTCAAAGAATTCCGTAGGATTATAGAATATTTCAAGGGATAAAAAAATTTCCAAGGAATTTCAAATATTTTCGTAAGATTAGAGAAGATTTAAAATGCTTCGAAACTTTTTAAATATTTTTAAATACTTCAGGGATTCATATTATTTCAAAATAAATTAAAAGATTCCATAATGATATTACGAGTTTTTTTTATAGATTTCAAGGTACTTTAAAAATAGGAGAGTTTTCCAGAGGTTTCAAAATATTTCAATAGAAGTGAAGGCATTTTAATGAATTTCAGTGGACTTTAACAGAGTTCATTCCTTAAGAAACTTTGAAAGATTAGTACAGATTTCAAAATGTTTTTAAGCAATTATACTGGATTTTTAGGGTCTTATTAGAAATTTGACCACGTTTAAGGGATTTTATTAATTCCAAGGTACTTTAACGTATTTTTAAAAGTTTTTGGTATTTAAATAATTCCTGGGAATGTAAGAAGGAATCCACATTTCTAAGGAGATATCCATTTTAAATTAATGATTATTATTCAAAAACCCATTGTTTTAAATTACAAGCAGTTGAAAACCCAAAATTTAATATGAAATTGAAAACCGACCAAATTTATATGAAGGAATTTAAGGAGTTTAGGGTATATTTAAAAAAATTCTAAGGAATTTCCCGAGATTTCAACATTTTAAAGAGTTTTTAAAAGAGTTTCGTAGGACTTCTAGGGTTTTCTAAGGATTTCTACGAATTTCCACCATATTTAAGACAGTCTTTGGATTTTAAATAAATTATAAGATTTCAAAGCATGTTAAACATTCCAAGGGATTTAAAAAGATCGACTAGTTTTTCCGAAATATTTGGAGGATCTGAACAGATTTAAGGATGTCATTAAGGATTTCAGCGTATTTTAAAGCTTTAGGGCTATTTTGAAAGATTCAAAAGGATTTCCACATTATTTTATGAGACATTTATATTTTAAACAAGATTTTAATAATAGCTAGAGCCTCGATTTAATATTTTTAAAATCGTACGACACTATTTTACAACTATTTTTCAAATTATGTGCTACTTATGGCACTATTTGGAGTTTCCCAAAATAAGTGCGAAGCGTGATAATAACGTGCGATAGAGATAAGAGGTTAAATGCAAACTTGTCTTCTTTGACTTCTAAAAGAATATCTTCACAATTTGCAATGTGTTTGTAAACTGTTCATAAGACAATGTCCACCAAATTACAAGAGTCGTTAATCCCTCAAAGGTATGATAATTTATGTCATTGCTTTCCAATTTCATTACATCATCCCACGAAATGATAGCACAATATATAATTTTAATATAAATCACGCTATCTTGCTATTTTTATATCATTTACATCTGTATATCGCCGTTTATTAATACTATCAATGTCGCTCCTAAATCAGCTGTTTAGAAATCTATTACTACATGGATTTTCAAGCCATAAGGTCCTATGTAAATGATCAGTGATGCTAATCCGTTTAAAAAGCAGGTCAGACGAAGAGCTTTAGTATGACCACACATCCCTCCTATCCGATAAAAACATTTTGGACGAGCAAAAAAATGTATTTTTGCAAATTTTGTAATGTGCTGCTATTATCGTACATTCTTCCTTTACTCAATTTGAACTTTTCTTTTTGCTCTTTTTGTCACCTTTCATCATAGTCATGAAATTTCGTAGATAATTAAAAATTTGTAGCTCTTTAGGAAGAATAGGTAATTTTTTCGAAAATTTTAAAGAATTCCGAAAAATTCCCAAGAATTGAAAAGAATTCAGGGATTCTGAATTCGCAACGAATTCAAATGTGCGGCAAGCAATATTTCAAAATCTCTTCAAACTGTGGAACCCGTACGAAATCACTCACTTCTTGTGAATAAATTCTGTTAAATACATTAAAATATTATAAAATCTCGTTAACTTATATGAAATATGACATTTCCTGCAATCCTGAAAAAATCATTCAAGTACCTTAAAGAGTTTTTAAATCCCCTGAAGTAATTAAAATCCTCGGAAATCTTATATGTGCCTTGGAATCTTAAGATAATCTGAAATATTTCATGTCCTTTGAAATCCTTTCAAATGATTGAAACAATTGAAAATTCCTTGGAACCTTTTTAAATATCTTAAACCCTAATTGGTCCTGTAAAATCGATCTATATTTTCCGCAATTATACGAAATTTTTTACACCGCACAGTAAGAGGAAATACACTTTTTTCGTTCAAAAGGTCCAGAGCCTTCAATTTTGGTCCGATTTTTAATTTAAAAAAAAAATAAAATTCATTAAATTCTGAACAGCTTGAAGTTCTGAACTTATGTCTCTTCTACTTTTTGATTAATAATTTTTTCACTCAAAGTATGGAAAACCTGAAATTTTTAACAAAACAATTTTTTACGCTTTAATAACTGATTAGGTAAAAAAATGTTCTGTTTACTAAAAGTGCTTCATATTAATGTAGGAATGATATATAATTACAAGAATAATTTAAAAGTTTATAATAACCATGGTTATAAACAATTCTTATGGCAAAATATTAAAATTTCAGATTTTTTCAAATTATAATTTCCTTCAATCGCCAGAACGACTACAAGTATTCCTTAAAATAATAAATATTAAATAATATTTGATCAAATATAACAACTTAAATTTTTATAAACAAATTAGATCAACAAATTCAAAATTTTGGCCCTTTCGCATAGAAATTTTTTTGTTTTTGCACTGGAAATGTTTTAAGCTATTGTTAACTTTTCTAATATTTTTGTGACTAGCAGTCATTCATCCGATAGCTTAAAACATTTCCAGTGCAAAAAAAAAATTCTATGCGAAAGGGCCAACATTTTTAATTTGAGAGATAGAGAGAGGTGACACTTGCAGAGGCTCTCATCTATCCAGCTAAGCGAGGGTGGGACGCGCTTTACGGAGCGTGCATAACGGTCGTCCGCAAGGCCGGCCCATTTCCGGTCCCGCGGACGACCTTCGCGCGGAAAAGGACACGCACATGGCCGGTGCGATATAAATACAAATCCATACGCAAGCGCGGCTAACATAAGATACCAGATACAAGATACGAGTTGCAGACCTAGGATATACATATCCACATGCATATATTATTCTCTTCTCACCATACCTACGCCATAACCATTAACATTACAGCGGTTGCCTTGGTCGGCCTAAAAAAAGTCATCCCGACATGACGCATGCGATTTAAAACGCAGAGAGAGAGAGAGAGAGAGAGAAAGACAGAACACTAACATGTGGGACAGAAACAGAGAAAGGTTTCATATTCTGGAGAAGGGGGGGGGGTGAAAGAAGTAAGAGGGGAAGGGAGAGAGCGATAGAAAGGAAGAGGGAGAGAGGTGGTTTACAAGAGAAACGCGAGGCCGTCCGTGTATATCTACACATTCCTACATAGAGTAGCCAGGGGAGGGCCTCTAGAAGAGCTGTCGAACGATTGGTTATAATAATACCCTTCAACTTCTTTGAACCGATGACCTTCGATTTATGTCGACAAAATCACAATTTAACGTCAATTTTCCATTAGAACTAGCATTCAAAGAAGAGTTAAATGTACGGAATGTTTATAAATCCGTGATTTTTTGTTTAGTAGAGAAAGTAATTTATGATCGGCAACTGCAACCAGATGTATTCAATAGAATGTAGCATCGTAGATAAAGTAATTTACAACCGGAGAAATAAACAAATTATGATCGGAAAGAATAAATCAACGAAGGAATAAGACAATTTAGACAGACAATGACGAAAATAATGAAAGTTAGTATTTTATTCAGTAGAAAAGGCAATTTACAACTAGACGAGATCGAATTTTGCTGAGTAGAAACATTTATTTAGTGTCAAAAAATTAAAGATAAGAAGTAAGAATTCTAGTGTTATCCAGACGAAACAGGAACTCACTGAGTATGCAAAAATTAATTTACAATTATACAATTTACAAAAAACAAAGTATTGGAAAAGTTAAAATCACAAAGTAGAAAGAGTAACTGACGGTCAGCCTTTTCGTCTTTTGGAGTTGGCTCGCTTTAAATTCCATTTTCCACTGGATCATCTAAATACAATTTATTTTTTAAATTACATATGTACTTAAAATAACTATACTACTGCTGGTTTTATTGATTTCAAATATTTTTATTATAAACCAGATTTTCAATACTTAGGTACATTACTGGGGATCGGAATTCTATTGGTCAGGGAAAGTCAGAAATTTTGAACAAAAATCTTTGTCAAGGATAATAAATTTGAAATTTCTTCATTTTAATTTTAATTCTTTTACCCCGTTGGTAAACTATTTTACGTTAAAAATGTTACAAGATTAAAATCCTGGTTTTTAAATATTAACCGTCAGGAAAATGAAAAGTTGGTCCGGCCAAAACTAGCGAAAGATCAAGGAAGTTTTGCGGCCACTTTGACATAATATTGTTATTAATATTTTTTTTTGCATTTTTATCCTTTTTGTATTTCTTTTCTTTTGCAGTTTGTTCCTCTTGACAATTATATTTTTAATTTAAAATGGTAGTATTTGGTTAAAGATGAACTTTTAGTTGAATATTCACATTTTGGAATAGAAAATTCGACTAAAATCTTTCTTGGTTAGAAAGTCAACTATTATTTTCATAATTGTGGGTCCGGATGCAATAAGGGCACATAAAATTTTTTCGTGCGAAAACGAAGTCCCCTGGAGGCTTTAGAAAAAATTTTCGAATTTTAAT
>NC_046665.1:51298236-51302137 GCF_010883055.1 Belonocnema kinseyi
AAAATTAAAATTCGAAAATTTTTTCTAAAGCCTCCAGGGGACTTCGTTTTCGCACGAAAAAATTTTATGTGCCCTTATTGCATCCGGACCCACAATTTTTTTGCTAAAATTCATAATTTTAGTTAAACGTTAATTTTTAAACTAAAAATGTAACTATTCTAGTTTAAGATCATTGTTTTAGTTTAAAATTTATGTATTTTGTTGAAAGTTTAACTAAGATGTAGGAGATTCTTTGTTGAAAATTCCTCTTTTTTTTGGTTAAAAATGCAACTTTTTGTTTAAAAATAAATTTTTTGGTCAAAAATTAATATTTTTGGGTTGAAAATTTAACAGTTTTAGAGAAAATTTGTCTCTCTGCTTGAAAGTTTAACTTCTAGATTGACGGGTGGGACTACTTTGATAAAAATTAATTTTGTGTTGTAACAAATTGATCATTTTAGTTAAAAATTCCTGATTTGTTGAAAATTGGACTATTTTGTTGATTTTTTTTTAAATTTATTTTACTGAAAATTTAACTTTACAATTTTTGGTTGAAAATTGATCTGTTTAGATGAAAATTCAATTTTATCTTTTTTTGGTTAAATATCAACTATTTGGTTGAAAATTCAACTGGTTTTAGTTGAAGTTCAATATATTTTGTTGAATATTCGACTATTTGGCTGGGAATTCATCTTTGTTGGTAGAAGTTTTAAGTCGTATTTAAAAAAAGCAACTATTTGGTAAAAAGTTAATATTTTAGTTGAAAACTATTTTTTGTAGAATATTAATTTATGTTACTGAAAATGTAACTTTTCAAATTTCCGTTGAAAATTGATATTTTTTTAGGCGAAATTTCAAGAATCCTATAGTTGAAAGGAGGTCGCAGCTTCCCATAGAGTGATAGAAAAGTGAAACAGGCACGTTCGAGCTCGCGTTCGAGGTATCTTTACATTATTGGATGTAAACATTCCTAGCGATTAAGTTGCAGCGATCGTGCCGAATTCGAGTGGAGCTCATTTAGGGCTTTTAGCATTTATTTAATCTTCAATCAGTGTAATTATTAAAACATTTTTCATAAATGGCTCTTCTTTAAAGAATAAGTTTCATTCATTATGTTGCGTTGTAAATTTACAAGAACTATTAATTATTTAAACAAATTTTAATTAAAAATTAAGAGTTAAACTTTTTTCTACGAGAGAATTTGTTCACAGGGTCAACTCACCCCTTTCTATGTTGCTTTACAAAAGGACTGATAACTATTTAAACAATTTTAATTAAAAAATTAAGAGTTTGCCCTTTTTTCTACAAGTCAGTTTGTTCACGGAGTCAACTAAGAAAGTCTATCCGGTGAATCTGCTGTATGTTGTTTTGAAAATTGACAAGAACTATTAATTATTTAAACAATTTTAATAACAAGATTAAGAGTTTTTTTAACTTTTTCTAAAAGTAAATTTGTCTACGGAGTTAAATAAGAATGTCTATTTTTTATTCTTTTATTTTTGTTTTGCGAATTTCCAAAAACACTATTAATTATTCAAATAATTTCACTCACAAAATTTAAAGTTTGGCCTTTATCCCACAAATCATTTTGTTTTCGAATTAAACTAAGAATGTCTATCTGATGACTGTTTTCTATATTGCTTTGCAAATTTCCAAGAAATTTTAATTATTTAAACAATTTTATTTTAAAAATAAAGAGTTTGGCCTTTTTTCTACAAGTCAGTTTGTTTACGAAGTCGACTAAGAATGTGTATCCGGTGACTTTTCTATATTGCTTCGTAAATTTACAAAAACTATTAATTATTTAAACAATTTTAAATTGAAAATTAGGAGTTTAACTTTTTTCTACGAGAGAATTTATTCACGGAGTCAACCAACCCTTTTCTATGTTGCTTTACAAAAGAACTGATAATTATTTAAACAATTTTAATAACAAGATTGAGAGTTTTTCAACTTTTTTCTACAAGTAAATTTGTTTACGGAGTTAACTAAGAATGTCTATTTTTTATTCCTTTGCTTTCTTTTATTCTTTTGTTTTTGCTTTGCAAACTTAAAAACACTATTAATTATTTAAATAATGTTAGTTCAAGATTTAAAGTTTGGCCTTTATCCTACGAATCAATTTGTGTTCGAACTAAACTAAGAATATCTATCCGATGACTTTTTTCTTTGTTGCTTTGTAAATTCACAAGCACTATTAATTATTAGAATAATTTTAATTACAAAATTAACAGTTTGCCCTTTTTTCTACAAGTCCACTTTGTTAACAGAGTCAACCAAAAATGTCTATACGATGACTTTTTTCTATATTGCCTAGCAAATTTACAAGAACTTTTAATTACTGAAACAATTTTAATTAAAAAATTAATAGTTTGGCCTCTTTTCTATAAGTCAATTTGTTTACGGAGTCGACTAAGAATGTCTATCCGGTGACTCTTTTCTAGGTTGCTTTATAAATTTATACGAACTATTAATTATTTAAACAAATTTAATAACAAGATTAAGAGTTTTTGAACTTTTTTCTACAAGTAAATTTCTTTACGTAGTTAAATAAGAATGTCTATTTTTTATTCTTTTGCTTTTTTTATTCTTTTATTTTTGCTTTGCGAATTTCCAAAAACACTATTAATTATTAAAACAATTTTACTTAAAAATTTTTAAGTTTGGCCTTTATCCTGCAAATCGTTTTGTTCTCGAACTAAACTAAGAATATCTATGCGATGACTTTTTTCTATATTTCTTTGAAAATTTCCAAGAACTTTTAATTATTTAAACAATTTTAATTTAAAAATTAAGAGTTTGCCCTTTTTGTACAAATAAATTTGTTTACGGAGTCGACTAAGAATGTCTATCCAGTGAATCTTTTCTATATTTCTTTGTAAATTCACAAGAACTATTAATTATTTGAACAATTTTAATTACAAAATTAAGAGTTTGCCCTTTTTTTTACAACTCAATTTGTTTACGGAGTTAACTAAGAATGTCTATTTTTCATTCTTTTGTTTTTGCTTTGCAAATTTACCAACAACATTAATTATTTAAACAATTTTGATTTAAAGATTAAAAGTTTGGCCTTTATCCTACGAATAAACTTGTTTTCGAAGTCGACTAGGGGTGCGTATCCAGTGATTTTTTTCTATATTGCTTTGTAAATTCACACGAACTATTAATTATTTAAACAATTTTAATTACAAAATTAAGAGTTTGTCCTTTTTCTATGTGTCAATTTGTTTACGGAGTTCACTAAGAATGTCTATTTTTTATTCTTTTGTTTTTGCTTTGAAAATTTACAAACACTAATAATTATTTAAACAATTTTACTTAAAAAATTTAAAGTTTGGCCTTTATCCTACGAATCAATTTGTTTTCGAAGTTAACTAGGAAAGTCCATTCGATGATTCTTTTCTAAGTTGCTTTGTAAATTTACAAGAACTATTAATTATTAGAACAATTTTAATTACAAAATTAATAGTTTGCCCTTTTTCTACAAGTCAATTTGTTTACGGAGTTAACTAAGAATGACCTTTTTTTATTCTTTTGCTTTTTTTAAACTTTTGTTTTTGCTTTGCAAATTTACACACTATTAATTATTTAAACAATTTTACTTAAAAAATTGATAGTTTGGCCTCTATCCTATGAATCAATTTGTTTTCGAACTAAACTAATAATGTCTATACGATGACTTTTTTCTATGTTGCTTTGTAAATTCACAAGAACTATTAATTATTTAAACAATTTTAATTAAAAAATTAAGATTTTGCCCTTTTTGTACAAATCAATTTGTTTACGGAGTCGACTAAGAATGTCTATCCGGTGACTGTTTTCTACCAGGTGTATACATATGAAACCGGTATTGCCATCTAGCGGCCAGTAGGCACACTTGTAGGCACTGTCGGAACTTACCATTTGTGCTAATTGGCGT
>NC_046665.1:51302237-51303836 GCF_010883055.1 Belonocnema kinseyi
CGCATACTTTGAATAAAATATTTGTTATCATTCTCTTGAAATAAATGTGTTTTTTTCTTGAAAAAATACCGGTTTCATATGTATACACCTGGTATATTGGTTTGTAACTTCACAAGACCTATTAATTATTTAAACAATTTTAATTTAAAAATTAAGCGTATTCCCTTTTTCTACAAGTCAATTTGTTTACGGAGTCGACTAAGAATATCTATCTGGTGACTCTTTTCTATATTGCTTTGTAAATTTACGAGAACTTTTAATTATTTAAACAATTTTAATTTAAAAATTAAAATTTTGGCCTTTATCCTACGAATCAATTTGTTTTCGAAGTCAACTAAGAATGACCATCCGATGACTCTTTTTTAGACTGCTTTGTAAATTTAGAAGAACTGTTAATTATTTGTACAATTTTAATTACAAAATTAAGAGGTTGCCCTGTTTTCTACAACTCAATTTGTTTACGGAGTTAACTGAGAAAGTCTTTTTTTTTGCTTTTTTTATTCTTTTGTTTTTGCTTTGCAAATTTACCAACAATATTAATTATTTAAACAATTTTAATTAAAAAATTAAGAGTTTGGCCTTTATCCAACGAATCAATTTCTTTTCGAAGTCAAGTAAGAATGTCTATCCGATTACTTTTTTCTATTTTGCTTTGCAAATTTACAAGAACTTTTAATTTTTTGAACAATTTTAATTAAAAAATTAAGAGTTTGCCCTTTTTGTACAAGTCAATTTGTTTACGGAGTCGACTAAGAATGTCTATCCGGTGACTCTTTTCTATATTGTTTTGTAAATTTCCAAGAACTTTCAACTATTTAAACAATTTTAATTAAAAAATGAAGAGATTGGCCTTTTTTCTACAAGTCAATTTGTTTACGGAGTCAACTAAAAATGTATGTCCGATGACTCTTTTCCATTTTGCTTAGCATATTTACAAACACTATGAATTACTTGAAAAATTTGACTTAAAAAATTTAAAGTTTGGCTTTTATCCTGCGAGTTAATTTGTTTTCGTAATCAACTAGGAATGTCCATTCGATGACTCTTTTCGATGTTGCTTTGTAAATTTACAAGAACTTATAACATAAACTTTATAATTTATATTTAAAGATATTAAATATCTGATTATAGAGACTTGATATTTTGATTTTAATGATTTCTTTTTGCATTATAAAATGGCTGAAATTTGAAATAAAGAAAAAGTTCTAAATTCAAAGGGGCATCCGGATGTTTAATTTAGTAGTAAACGAATTACACGAAATAATCCGATAAAATGAAATATATACTGGACAGGCTCATTGATAGATCGAGAATTGCATTTGGGTTAAATAATGCGACATATATTTTGAAACACAAATTCAAGAACATTAAATACGAAACTATAACGGAAAGGTTCATGGTGTCAACAGATTTAAAAAGATAAAATATAAATCAGCCTTGTTAAAGGTCTCAAGAAAAAAAATCATCCTTCGACACAATTCAACATACAAACAAAAAAATAACGCTCAAAACTATATCATAAATAAAATTGCCTTTAAGATAAATGATGAAAATTCGGATTCGCATACGCAACTAAGAAAGAGTTATTGATACTTAACG
>NC_046665.1:51303936-51311489 GCF_010883055.1 Belonocnema kinseyi
ATGTATGTATGGTGTTTCTTAGTAATAATTTCATGAAACATGTCGAATTCGTTTATATTTGACAGTTTTCACTTATATGCTAATCTAAATACAAGTGTCTTACGCACACAGTCCAGCGTGATCTATAGTCAGCTAATTCACATTTGATACATATAGTATTAGGAGCTACTGAGAACTCACAGACAGGCGAAGGTGCCCGATGGGTCAACCTTCAGAAATCCCGCCAAGTATATATTTTTAAGCTCGCGCGATTAAACTTTCCGTTTAAAACTTTTATTGTGGTGGGTCTGTACTTCGATTGGAGTTATTATCAAACGATTTTGAGATTAAATACGGACCGCAATATAAATGGAAGAATTTTTCGGTTACTTTATCAAATTTGCAAGATTTTTTTGGGACACGTAACAGGACTAAATCCCCCTCTTTTAAAGAGACTGAGGATCTCCCTCCTTGGTTTTGTTTACTATTATTAAAATGTTTGTTTATTTTCTTTTTGGCCAAATGGATTTTCACTTCACGAGGTAAATCAAAATTGTCCGGAAATTCGACCAATTGTTGAATTTTATCTCTTGGTTTAATTCCGAAATGTAATTCAAATGGGCTAAAACCGGTGCTGTGATGATTCGTCACATTTAACAAATATTCTGTATGCAGAATATGTTTGGCCCACCGAGTATAAGTAGCAGAACAGAGAGTACGAAATAAACGCCCCCAGTTCCCTCATGACTCGTTCGGTAGGGTTGCTTTGAGGATGCCTAACCGAACAAAAATTTGGTTGAATTCCAGTTTCGCGAAACCTTTTCGTCCATACTGGCGACGTAAATTGAGTCCCGTTATCTGCCAATAATCTCTTGGGCTTCCCAATTTCCGGAATGTATAAGTCAAAAATATTTTTTATTGCAGTTTCAGTGCCATTCTTTTTTATTGGATATAGTTTAACAAGTTTTGAAAAAGCAGCCAAACAAACAAAGATGTGTGGCACCCGTTTGGAAATAATTCATGGCGCTACACTGTTCCAGCCTAGACCGCCACGAGTCTACACTGGCGCTATCTCGAGAAACTATGCTGGGGCAGTGCGCAAATGTAACGCTCCAATCTATTAGCCACTATCTACAATAGCGGTACTGCCGCGTTCTAGTGAATCTAGTAAAATCTAGTAGATCTAGATGCGACCTAGATTGCAAATTTAATACTTATTTTTATAATTAAATCATTCCTGACATGAAAGCACTATGAGCTCAAAATTGAATTCTCATTTGACTCCATAAATATTAGAATTACATATTTTTTAAATCATCAGGGCATATTCCTGCATTGAATCAATATTTTATTCGAGGTGAAAAATTATTTAATTTGAATAGCTTTTATGTGAGACGTTTTCTTTCAAATGCTGGGGTTAGAATGAAAAAAACACCTTATACAAAAACTATTGGAATTAGTCAATTTTCTACTCTGAATAAATATTTAATTGAAAAGAGGACTAAGCCCTGATTATCTAGAAAATATGTAATTCCAGTATTTATGGAGTAAAATGAGAAAATCTAGTTTTGAGGTTGGGTCTTGATTCCAACGCCCTAACCTCGAAAAAGGATCTGGAAATCTTCAAACCTCGTGGTCGCTAAACGAAAAGTATTAACACTGAATGGCGGCATGGCAAACATCTGATTCTGGCAATCCGGTTCCCGTCATTGTTGCCAAAATTTTTGGTAGCATTTTTGAAATTGCACTGCATGATGAAAGTTGAGTGCTGTTAGTAGCACTGCATAATATTTGAGATCCCGGAAGCTGGAATTACAACATATCCATATTGATGTGGGCACTATGCCATAATTTAGTGCTTATTTAGTGCTAATTTATGCTGCAGAAAAAAATGTTGTGCCCGGTAATTTTGGCCAAAAACATGTAGTAATGCTAACTTCAGCTGAAGCCACAACTCCGGTATGCGAAACTCGGAAACTATTAGTGGTATCAAATTCTCCTTTGCGCACGAATTTAGTGCTAATTAAGTGCTCTGGATTTATGCCTTGAAAAAAATCCGGGCACTTTTTTTTACCAAAAACGTGTGGTAATGCTGGCTTCAGGTGACTAGTGTTGTGAAACTCGGAAACTATTAGTGGTATCAAGATCAGCTTTGCGCAGGAATTTAGTGCTAATTAAGTGCTCTGGATTTATTCCTTGCAAAAAATCCGAGCACTTTTTTTACCAAAAACGTGAAATAATGCTGGCTTCAGGTGACGCATACCAGAGTCACCTGAAGCTAGCATTACTGCATGTTTTTGATCAAACTTACCGGGCACAAAATTTAGTTTTTGCAGAATATATTAGCACTTAATTAGCACTAAATTCCGGCGCAAAGCAGATCTCGATATCACTAATAGTTTCCGAGTTCCACAATACCAGTCTCCTGAAGCCAGCATTACCACACGTTTTTGGTAAAAAAAAGTACCCGGATTTTTTGCAAGGCATAAATCCAGAGCACTTAATTAGCACTAAATTCCTGCGCAAATCTGATCTCGATACCACTAATAGTTTCGGAGTTTCGCATAACAGAGTCACCTGAAGCTAGCATTACTACATGTTTTTGATCAAAATTACCGGGAAAAAAATTTAGTTTTTGCAAAATATATTAGCACTTAATTAGCACTGACAACACAGGCAACTTTATTTCTTCTATTTCTTTTGATTTGAGCACTGCAATAAATGTAATTTGTTATCTTTTATTTATAATTTTTTCAATGACGCCTTCTTTTTCAAAGTCCAAATAGAAGCACTTTCTAGAGCCAAGCTACATTTTAGACGGAATTTTTATTTTAATATGATGTCAAATTCTGGCTAGCAACATTAGCTGCTGTACATAGAACTGTGTGATGGATTTTTCTATCTAGTATGTATAGATAGCGCCAAAAGAGCGCCAATCTAATTCGGCGTGAACAGACAGCCACGAATAATCCAGTAGTGGCGCTAGAATAATTCCAGTCTGCCAGGAATTATTTCCACACGGGCAGTGGACCAAAGAAATCGACAATTACAAGGT
This sequence comes from Belonocnema kinseyi, assembly GCF_010883055.1. Classification (NCBI taxonomy): domain Eukaryota; kingdom Metazoa; phylum Arthropoda; class Insecta; order Hymenoptera; family Cynipidae; genus Belonocnema; species Belonocnema kinseyi. The sequence goes on from NC_046665.1 coordinate 51,306,971, forward strand.
CACTCGGTTCGGATGAATGAACTAGGCGAAATTCACCCTCCATTTTCTTATTTACATATTTAACTTTTTGACACAAATCACATGAAACAATCAATTTCCTGATTTCTCTATGCACACCCCTCCAATGGTAGAAACGGCGAGTATGCATTAAAGTTTTATAGACACCAGGATGACCTAGTTTACAATGAATCTGTTCTATTCATTTTAAAGTTAAATTTTGTGGAATTACTATTTGCTAATTATGTGTTATATTATCGCAGTAAAATAAAAAGTTGTTATGTTATGATAACTTTTTTTATGTAAGGATCGTTGAGTTGATTTTGAATAATTTGTTTAAAATCTATTTTCATTTCTTTATCCAAGGTTAGCATGGAGTAATTTATTTTTTCAGTAATAACCGGCAAGTTCATTAATGGGTTGTTAATACAGATTTCTCCCTGCTCAATGTTCTCAAATTTACCTCTTGGATTTCAGCTGAAAAAATCTGCTACGACATTATCGTGACCACTACAATATTCGACATTAAACCCATACTGTTGCAAAATGATCCTCCATCTGATCAATCAAGAATTAAGGTGTGGCGTTGAATTAAAAAAAGTCAAGGCTTTATGGTCAGTAATTACAATAAAGTCCCTTCCTAACAACAGAACTCTGAGTTTGGTTATTGAATAAACGATAGCCAAAAGCTCTTTTTCCGTTGTGGTGTAATTGACTTCCGCTTCGCTTAAGCATCTGCTAATTAGAGAGATCACATTATAATTACAATCTTGATCAAATTGATAAAGAATTCCGCTTATCCCCATATTCGATGCATCAGTTTGCAATCGAAAGGTTACACCGGGTATAATATGACCTAGTGAAATGCAATTAACTAAATTATTTTGTATTGCATCAAATGCTGTTTTATGTTTCTCAGTCCAATTCCATGAATTTTCTGTTTTCATGATATTGCGAAAAGGTTCCATGTAACTAGCGTAACCAATAGCAAATTGTCTATAATAATTACATATACCGAAAAATTGCTGAAGTTGATTTAAATTTTTTGGCGTAGCAAATTGCCTAATAATCTCTAAACGATCTTTAGGAGGTCTCACCCCATTTATCGAGAATTCATATCCAACAAAGTGCACCATCCCGTGTAGAAATTTCCCCGGTTGGCCCTAATACAACAAGTTGTCTAGTCGGATCCCGGCCGGGCTACCCCTGGCTGGGTTTCATGGAGAGGAACCGGGCGGGAGCGGGTCGGTCTACATTTTTCTCGAATCACGTAGTCTGGGGCCGGCCGGTTACTGGCCGGGTCAACCCTGGTTATATCTCATGGTCGGGAGCCGGCTGGGCACTAGTCAGGTTAAATTCTTTTAAAAAATACATTACATTTTTTTGAATAATTTAACATTTTAAATTAAACTGTTATCGAATCTGCTATGTGTAACAACAGAAATGATACAATTTTTATAAACTTCTCTATATTCAGACCATGTTTAGCCTGTACAATTTCAAATTTACCGCCATATATAGCCTCTGCTTTGCATAGACACTCAGTAATTTTCAGTTTCGCACCTAGAAAGAGAATGCTTCTTGCACTCATGTCGCGTCGTCTCTTCGAAGTTCGCAAATAAAATCGAGACTCGTAGTGAAAATCAACCTTATTTCAGTAATTAGTTTGAATCCCCCACTTAGTGGGCGAATAAATATTATTTTAAATTAAAATATAGTCTTGTATATACAGTTTTTACTTTCTTCCTTCCTAAAATTAAATCACCACGTGGCTTCCAAACTGCTATGAGATTCTATCATCAGGGAATAAAATTCTACTCCAATTTTCTTTCCAGAATTGGTTCACTTGATTTGACTTTTAAAGTTCACCGTAATCTTCACGATGAGCCTTAAAAGATAAAACAAGTTACCAATTTCTCGCCTGAAGCAACATTTCTTAACCGCTTTTTGGCCGGATTACCCGACCGGATCCCGGCCGGTATTGAAGCCAGGATCCGACCAGTTTACCGTGACGTTTTTAGCCGGATCCCGGCCGGATTCCCCGACCAGCTCCTGGCTTAAAGCGGCGCTATCCGGCTGGAACCCGGCCGGATCCCTGATTGGATTCCTACACGGGATTGACTGACAAAAAAGCGACTTCTTTAATTTTAAAGTAAAAATTTGATTTTGCAATACATCGAAAATTTATATTACAGCATTGAAATGTTCATAAGCATCACCAGGAGTAGCAATCAACAAATCATCGATATACATCGTGAGAATGTTATCAAATTGAATACCCAACGCAAAACTTAGAGCACGAATGAAGGCCGAAACCGCAGTTTTAATACCGAAAGGAATTCTACGAAATTTATATAATTTGGACCCACATAAAAAAGCGGTGTATTTACGCGAATGGCGATGCAGTGGGATTTGCCAATATCCGTTTGCAAGTTCGGTCGTGGACATAAGACTCGATCAAACAGGACCAATGACTCGGGGGCAGCATTACCGTTTATCGAAATCGAACGCTTCATGTAATTAATATCCACCCCATTACCCAGGAACCAATCGTTTCCCATAATAATAGAATTTGATAATCGCGGTACAACTAAAAAAGATGTCATATGCGAATTTTTTCCCACTCCTACTTCCATCAAAATTTGTCGCTTAATAGTTATTGGTTTCTTTCCTATAGCTGTTCGTAAAACATCATTTGTTACTGGAAATTCATCGATCTTTCCGTGCATCGAAATGTATTCGTAAAAATTCTCATAAACGCAAGTTATTTGACTTCCTGTGTCAATAAGAGAAAAAAATGGCACGTGAAACAAAGATACTATCAATTGGGTACACTGAGGATTGCGGGCCTACCATTCGGTATGTTTTGACCAGGATCACGGGTCACGTTATTAGTCAGGTCTCCAAACAAATCATAAGGATGTTGACGCGTTGCTTGACCTGCCAGCTTCGCCATTAATCAGTTTAAATTATTAGTATGTTGTACATTATTAATCTGATTAGCTTGATAAGTGAGAGGTGGCGGGGAGAAAGTCAAATTAGGAAGTCTAAAGGAGTTTATCTGATCGTTTCCGTAACCCTGACAAGCCTGTAATTGGCCAATGTTTACGTGCCCTTGTTTCAAATCACAAGAACATATATCATCATGTTGTTGAATTTGCGTGGTTTGTACTTTCTGACGATAATTATTTTCATGTGAATTTTTATTTTGAGAATTGTCATTGTTATAATTACTGTTAGAATTTGTATTTTTTTTTTATTATTAGTTTCTTCAGAGTAAGTGGCATCCAGTTGAGCAAGAGCTTGTGTTATTTTGTTCATATCAGAAAAATCAATAGCTACTAATGAGCCTCTTTGACCTGTTCTAAGAAATATTCTTGGAGATTGCCCTTACTACCATCAAAACGTTTTGCGAGCCAAGCGGATTTAATTTTTACTTGAATTGGAATTGAATAAAATTCTTCCAGGAACGCGTTTTTAAATGCGTTAAAATCCACAAAACCGTTTCTACGCGTGCCGTACCATACTTTCGCACGACCTCCAAGGGAGCTATCTAAAACATTTAATTTATTCCCCTCTTGGATTCCTTTGACCTGAAAATATCTATTTAAAGATTCTAAAAATTCGTTGGGATTTCGGGTTTCATTTTCGAATTTGGGGGTTTTTACTCCATGTGAATGGCCTGTAAGCCATTTCGTTATTTAAATTGCGGCGTGAATTAAAAATGTTTATTCTGTCATTAAAACAACGCACGCGTCTTGATCTATCAATGCCAGGAAGTAATGGGCCTTTTCTAGATCTCGTACGAATGGGAGTTAAATTACTGCTATTCATTTAACAGATTTTAGGTCAAATAAAAGTATTTTTCAATACACAAATATCAAGTCCACTATTCGGGCGCCAAAATATAACATAAACTTTATATTTTATATTTAAAGATATTAAATATCTTATTATAGAGAATTAAGGTTTGATATTTTGATTTTAATGATTTTTTTTGCATTATAAAATGGCTGAAATTTGAAATAAAGGAAAAGTTCTAAATCCAAAATGGCATCCGGAAGTTTAATTTAGTATTAAACGAATACACGAAATAATCCGATAAAACGAAATGTACACTGGACAAGTTCATTGACAGATCATGTACTTGAAGTTACGAACGTTCATATGAACGAAATTAAAGATTTTTTTCCCCAAATTTTTTTTGCCTAAATCATTTAGGATGACAAAAAATGATATTCCATCGGAAGAAGTTTTCGAAATTTTTATTTTTTGAGAGGTTGAATACCCTTACAAATCACCCATTATTCAAACCTGCCAAACACAATTTTGATTGTCGATGTTTGCAAATATTAAAACGTCAAAAATTTTCTTTTTTTACCTCACTAATTATAGAGGGAGTGAGAAAGTTCGGCAAGAGCCCTAAAAACCACCCTTAATATATCCACACCTAAAATGTTAAAAATGACCATTTTGATTGTCGATATTTGAAAATATAAAAACGTGAAAAATTATCTTTTTT